>NC_044562.1:3047692-3202692 GCF_007565055.1 Rhinopithecus roxellana
AGAATCTCTGGGACACATTTAAAGCAGTGTGTAGAGGGAAATTTATAGCACTAAATGCCCACAAGAGAAAGCAGGAAAGATCTAAAATTGACACTCTAACATCACAATTAAAAGAACTAGAGAGGCAAGAGCAAACACATTCAAAAGCTAGCAGAAGGCAAGAAATAACTAAGATCAGAGCAGAACTGAAGGAGATAGAGACACAAAAAACCCTCCAAAAAATCAATGAATCCAGGAGTTGGTTTTTTGAAAAGATCAACAAAATTGACAGACCGCTAGCAAGACTAATAAAGAAGAAAAGAGAGAGGAATCAAATAGACCCAATAAAAAATGATAAAGGGGATATCACCACCGACCCCACAGAAATACAAACTACCATCAGAGAATACTGTAAACACCTCTATGCAAATCAACTAGAAAATCTAGAAGAAATGGATAATTTCCTGGACAATTACACTCTCCCAAGACTAAACCAGGAAGAAGTTGAATCCCTGAAGACACCAACAGCAGGCTCTGAAATTTAGGCAACAATTAATAGCCTACCCACCAAAAAAAGTCCAGGACCAGATGGATTCACAGCTGAATTCTACCAGAGGTACAAGGAGGAGCTGGTACCATTCCTTCTGAAACTATTCCAATCAATAGAAAAAGAGGGAATCCTCCCTAACTCATTTTATGAGGCCAACATCATCCTGATACCAAAGCCTGGCAGAGACACAACAAAAAAGAGAATTTTAGACCAATATCCCTGATGAACATCGATGCAAAAATCCTCAATAAAATACTGGCAAACCGGATTCAGCAGCACATCAAAAAGCTTATCCACCATGATCAAGTGGGCTTCATCCCTGGGATGCAAGGCCGGTTCAACATTCGCAAATCAATAAATGTAATCCAGCATATAAACAGAACCAAAGACAAGAACCACATGATTATCTCAATAGATGCAGAAAGGGCTTTTGACAAAATTTAACAGCCCTTCATGCTAAAATCGCTCAATAAATTCGGTATTGATGGAACGTACCTCAAAATCATAAGAGCTATTTATGACAAACCCACAGCTAATATCATACTGAATGGGCAAAAACTGGAAAAATTCCCTTTGAAAACTGGCACAAGACAGGGATGCCCTCTCTCACCACTCCTATTCAACATAGTGTTGGAAGTTCTGGCTAGGGCAATCAGGCAAGAGAAAGAAATCAAGGGTATTCAGTTAGGAAAAGAAGAAGTCAAATTGTCCCTGTTTGCAGATGACATGATTGTATATTTAGAAAACCCCATTGTCTCAGCCCAGAATCTCCTTAAGCTGATAAGCAACTTCAGCAAAGTCTCAGGATACAAAATTAATGTGCAAAAATCACAAGCATTCTTATACACCAGTAACAGACAAGCAGAGAGCCAAATCAGGAATGAACTTCCATTCACAATTGCTTCAAAGAGAATAAAATACCTAGGAATCCAACTTACAAGGGATGTCAAGGACCTCTTCAAGGAGAACTACAAACCACTGCTCAGTGAAATAAAAGAGGACACAAATGGAAGAACATACAATGCTCATGGATAGGAAGAATCAATACCGTGAAAATGGCCATACTGCCCAAGGTTATTTATAGATTCAATGCCATCCCCATCAAGCTACCAATGAGTTTCTTCACTAGAATTGGAAAAAACTGCTTTAAAGTTCATATGGAACCAAAAAAGAGCCCGCATTGCCAAGACAATCCTAAGTCAAAAGGACAAAGCTGGAGGCGTCACGCTACCTGACTTCAAACTATACTACAAAGCTACAGTAACCAAAACAGCATGGTACTGGTACCAAAACAGAGCTATAGACCAATGGAACAGAACAGAGTCCTCAGAAATAATACCACACATCTACAGCCATCTGATCTTTGACAAACCTGAGAGAAACAAGAAATGGGGAAAGGATTTCCTATTTAATAAATGGTGCTGGGAAAATTGGCTAGCCATAAGTAGAAAGCTGAAACTGGATCCTTTCCTTACTCCTTATACGAAGATTAATTCAAGATGGATTAGAGACTTAAATGTTAGACCTAATACCATAAAAACCCTAGAAGAAAATCTAGGTAGTACCATTCAGGACATAGGCATGGGCAAGGACTTCATGTCTAAAACACCAAAAGCAACGGCAGCAAAAGCCAAAATTGACAAATGGGATCTAATTAAACTAAAGAGCTTCTGCACAGCAAAAGAAACTACCATCAGAGTGAACAGGCAACCTACAGAATGGGAGAAAATTTTTGCAATCTACTCATCTGACAAAGGGCTAATATCCAGAATCTACAAAGAATTCAATTATACAAGAAAAAAACAAACAACCCCATCAAAAAGTGGGCAAAGGATATGAACAGACATTTCTCAAAAGAAGACATTCATACAGCCAACAGACACATGAAAAAATGCTCATCATCACTCGCCATCAGAGAAATGCAAATCAAAACCACAATGAGATACCATCTCACACCAGTTAGAACGGCAATCATTAAAAAATCAGGAAACAACAGGTGTTGGAGAGGATGTGGAGAAATAGGAACACTTTTACACTGTTGGTGGGATTGTAAACTAGTTCAACCATTATGGAAAACAGTATGGCAATTCCTCAAGGATCTAGAACTAGATGTACCATATGACCCAGCCATCCCACTACTGGGTATATACCCAAAGGATTATAAATTATTCTACTACAAAGACACATGCACACATATGTTTATTGCAGCACTATTCACAATAGCAAAGACTTGGAATCAACCCAAATGTCCATCTGTGACAGACTGGATTTAGAAAATGTGGCACATATACACCATGGAATACTATGCAGCCATAAAAAAGGATGAGTTTGCGTCCTTTGTAGGGACATGGATGCAGCTGGAAACCATCATTCTTAGCAAACTGTCACAAGAAGAGAAAACCAAACACTGCATGTTCTCACTCATAGGTGGGAACTGAACAATGAGATCACTTGGACTCGGGAAGGGGAACATCACACACTGGGGCCTATCATGGGGGGGGGAGGGGGGAGGGATTGCATTGCGGAGTTATACATGATATAAATGATGAATTGATGGGTGCTGACGAGTTGATGGGTGCAGTACACCAACATGGCACAAGTATACATATGTAACAAACCTGCACGTTATGCACATGTACCCTAGAACTTAAAGTGCAATAAAAACAAATAAATTTAAAAAAATCCTGTTATGGCTCATAAACAGAGAGTAGATTAATGATTTGGCATTTTTGGTTGTCATTATAACTTTTAATAGCCTATATGTTATAATGAATTTGACTAAAATTATCTTAGATTTTTGTTGCCCCAGGCCTAAGAACTCATTGGCACTTGTTTCATTTCAACAGGGTAATTGAACAAGAAGCTGTTTGGAATTGGCAGAAGTCAGATGAATGACCAATCTTACATGCCCATTCTTCCTCTCTTGAGCTGTTATTTATAATCAAATTCGATACACATTGTTTCTCTCTGTAGATACCTATGTACTTATTAGATTCTAGTTAGTAAACTGCACGTGCTCAGTAACTTTGAGGACATTTAGAGACAATGAAGGAAGAGATAAAATATTTCTCTTTAGACTTGAGGTTGTTTTTAGGCTGGCCCATAGAAACAGGTCCAGATAAATTGTCTAAAAAAGCAAAGTAGGTACTTATGAATAGTATTCCATGCCTAGGATCAACATCTAAAAAGACTCAGTAGTACTGTTAGCAAGCCAATAAAATATAAACTCCATTTGTCTTAGTTATACAGAACTATGTTTCCAGGTTAGAAAAAGTCAAACCAATGACTTTTATAACAATCTACCCTCATTTTTTATTCAGCTTCTAGAACATGGAAGCTTTAAAAGTGAATTGGCTAAATAGGCAAGAACTTCTGAAAGTTAACGGGTTAATGATTAAAAACAGTAAGTACAGGTGAGTAATTACCTGAGTAATTAATTGAAGCCTTATTCTATTTTCATAAGACTTACTTGCTTAATTCAAGCCAAACAGATTTTGTTCTAAATTATCTAGATAATTATGACATCTTTTTACTTGAGAGGTGTAGAACTTGCCTCAGGCTACAAAACTAACGATATTGTTACTAAATGGATAACCAGGTAGGATTCTAACTGACATTACTGCATGCTTAAGAGTGGTTTGACGATAGCTATTCCCAGTAAGGAAATTTAAAAAATCAGATCCAGTTACATGTATTATGATTTTGCTACCTTATGGACTATTTTGGAGGGATGAGCTATTAAGACTAAGACTGTGAATGAGCGTTGGGGAGGGAGCAGGAAGGGAGGAACATGCACACCACATTAACACAGAGGCAATCTTCTGCCCCTGACTGTTCTTTACTACTGTTCTTAAAGAAAATGTTCATTCTGCTGCAGCTAACTAGCCTCCGTCTTCTACACCAAATACTATTCCATGCCATGGAAGTGCTGTGTAATAAACCTCCCAGGTGGCACCTTACACCATTTAAAAGGCTTTAAAATCTCTAATCTGAAGGTGTTACAGTAAAGAAATGTAAACACTTAGGAAAACAAAAATGTAATTACCCGATGAAGTCATCTATGTCCATGGAACGGACCGTTTGTCACTAAAATCTATGCTGGCTAGGATTTGCTGTATTTTATCTGCTATGCTGAAGTCTTCTGGCATTATCTATCAATATAAGATTCAGAATAAATAAACGACATATTTAAAAAAAAGACTCAAAATAATTGAAAGTGACGTATTGTCTTTATTTTTAAATATGGAGACCTTTAGTTTTAGTCATGTCGTATCAATTACCAATTGAAATAGCTTAAGGATTTATGCATGTTATACTGACTAGCAATTAAACTGAATGTATATGTGTATCACTCAGTAATGATCTTTGCACAGGATGTGTACCATACAGATATACTTATCTTTTCAATTACCCCATACGTCCCTATAGAGTGTGTTGTGCATGAGGACTTGAGGCAAAGATTTGGCCCATGTGTGGAAGAGCAGGTTTCTATTTATACGACACCATTCCTCCTCAACTCACTCAAGCCTGGATTACAGTATGTTGTCTAGCTTCTCCAGAAATCTCCTTTTTCATTTACAATAATAAAAATTCAATTTTTTGTCCACATGTTTAAAATGTTTTAAAGCTGCCATTCACTAACAGCCGTAGTTTAGTTACACACAAACTGTTTGAATGCCATCAGAACTTCTTAAATTACAGCTTTCTCCCTAATTATGAGCCATACATTATTGTCTATATCATCTGTCAAATAAACAGTTTTTGTGCCTGCCAAAAGAATATCTGGAGGTGTTCTTATTTACATTGTATGTTGAAAATATAAATAAAAACACAAACATGATTTACTGCATGTTATAATTAATAAAAACACCATGATCAAAACATTACCTGATTTTTTTTCTTAGTTAACAGCATTTCTTTAAACAGAGTTGATTTTGGGGGAAAAAAGTCTTTCACTTCCATTGAAGAGGAAAAAATGTCAATATCAATTTTGCTGGAATTTTGAATTCACTATATATTAAAGGTAGAGGTGTATTATAAAAGGCAGAGATGTGTTAAAATATGTTGAAAATTTAGGATTTTTTAAATGTCATATTGAGATATAGAAAGCATATCTACTACTATATGAACATATCTAAATCAGATGCAGTACTAATGTTCAACAGAACAGAAGAAATATTAACATAAGGATTAATTATCCTTCTGACAAATGTTAATTATTAGTTTGAAATCAACTGTACTGTCTTGATTCTTTTCAGTGAAGGAGGTTCCTGTTTTTTTAGAAGGCTGTTTTACTTTATACCTTTGGCAATATATTCACATACTCGTAGTTACAAAAGACACAAATGAATTTTTCATGATTAAGCATAATTAGTGAAATATTCTTGTTTAGATGTCAGATAATAAGAAACATACTTTATTTCATTATTGAATATTCGTCAATTTTCAGTTTTGAAATATAATGATCCTTTCTATTTATTCACTGCTTTCCATGTATCTTATTATGTGTTATGCCTTCTTTGTAATTTTTTATTGAAGTAATTCATGTAAATAGTTAACAGCCACATGGCAGTACTAATACTAATAAATTATGCCAGATATTATTTAAATGATTTCACATATTAACTCATTTAATCTGTAAGACATCAATATGATTTACTAATATTAGTATCCAATTTTACAAACAGCAAAATAAAGTCATTAAATATCTAAGCCACAATATCCACAACTATTAGGTGGTGGAAACAGTATTTGAACCCTATATTTTGGTTTCAGGACCTGTGAATTTAAAGCTTACAGAGTAGTTCTTTGTGGATAGTAATGCTTATGCTAAAAACAATGGTCCTCTGACCCATTCACGTCTATCTTAATTTCTGCAAATAGAGAATTGCTTACAACTATTTTTGCTGTTTCTACTTATATTTAGCTCGATATTTTTAAGTAATATGGGTTAATTGCTATTTTGTATATTCAAATTTACATTTTTCCCTATTGTGAAAATTAAAGATTGAGCTGTTACATTTCTCCCTCTTCCACATTGTGCCTGCATGCAAGCACACACATACACATTTTCTCTTTCCTCATCCTCCAAATATAATGAAATCATGACTTTGATTACATCAATATTCATTGTTTGCATGCTTATGGCTACATGAATATTATTTACATCTGGTGTTGCATACATACGAAAGAGTAGGGACATAGGTAAAATATATTGGGGACTTAGCAATGTTTAATATTAAATATGTCATATTTTGTACATTACCTGGTTTACTCTGATAATGTTTCCTTTACTGTATAGTTTTATTTTAGAGTTCACAATTGACTTCATTTACATTTCTTCAACATTGTTGTCTCTGCTTACTGGGATCCTCAAATTAGTTCTGAGAGAGTTTAAAGTAGTAGATGGGAAAGGAATATTCTAAGACTTTGCTTACTGAAAAACATCTTCAGTCTACCTTCACATTAATTGGTAATTTGGCTTGTCATATAATTCTGAATTGAAAATAACTTCCATCTGCTGACTTCTTGCATTAATCTAATTATTCTCTTTTGTTCTGATTTTGAAACTGTTTCTCAATTTTATATTACAAAATTTGCCTGAATTATTTATTTCCTATATTACGTCTTTCATTTTCACAAGCTCTTTCTTGTTCCCTGTATCTTTTTAAGAGGATAATTATTCCATGGTATTTTCTTTTCTCTCTGAATATATTAATTATACCTTTTTCCCCCGTGCTTTATCTTCACTGTTTCCATTGAATTGTTTGCTTCCTGTTTGTCCTTTTGGACTCTGTCCTGAATTTTAAATGTTATAGTTGACAGTCTGGTGATACTTTGGGTGCATTCATTTTTAAAACTGGAACTCTAAAAACCAGGTGCAAGCATTTTGTGCAAGGGCAGAACTTTTTGATTGGTGGACACCATTGTACCACAATGAGCCCAATGTAATGATTTGTAGCTCTTATCAATTGGACTGGGCAGTTTTCCCAGAGATAAATCTATAATCATATTCCTGGGGTGTGCTGGGGGAAAGGCGGGTATAAGCCTGGGTGTATGAGTAAGTTCTTAGGAGCTACGTAGGGAAAGTGAGCTGGGGCTTTCACCTTTTAGAATGCAAAATGTTGCTGAATCACCCTATTTTTCTATCAAATGGCTCACTCATCTGTCTCCTCAGTTGTACTCATGTCTCTAAGCCCAGAAATATACTAGTTCATCTTCTCTAGAGGGTAAACTCCCACTATCATGGGTGTGGAGAAGATTTGGTGTTCTGGTTGCACAGGCTTGAGGAAAGAATCTGGGCTCCAACTGCTAACTTTACAGACTTTCAACCACCTGTTTTTCAATTCCCCTGCATTGTAGCCTTCAGTGATAACCAGTACTTCCAATGCCGAAACATTTCCATGGTTCTTTGACTTGGATCAATTACTACTCTTTGATATCCTCCTCTTCTCACACAGGCATTTGTCTTCGAACTTTTCTGCACCCTGCTAAGTCGGTTTCCTGCACTTTCCAGCTTTGAGTATGTTAACATTCCTAACATACTCTTGTCCCTTATCATTTTGGAAGGGGCTTTCATGTTTGTACCACTTTTATTCATTTGTTAACATTTTTTGTGAGTGACATCACCAATATTACCTGGAAGTGTGAGTTATTATACAGTAATTTTCCTGACTTATGATTATTGTAAGTTACTCAACTTTGCCAGAGAAAGTACTTAAGTTTTTAGTTTTTTGTTGACTTTTTAAAAAAATTTTTACTGTCTCTGACACAAGTATACATTTAAGCTAAATAAATTATTTTCTAATGAATAGGTAATCATACAAGCACTGAATGTTAAACTGCACAGAAGTACATGAATTGATTGTAATGAATATGCCAGCCTTTGGCTAGACAGACTGAGAGCTATTCAAGGGAAGTGTCCCCGAACCTTTAACCTGCTTCTCTTCAGTCCCACTAAGCACTGTTGAAACAAAGAAACATAAGAAAGAAAGACAACAAATATAATGTATAAAAATATATGTAATAAGATTGTTATGAAAGAAGTTAATATGGCCACCAATATAACCAAGTAATGGTTATAAAATAGCAATATTATTTAGCATTCAGTGAAAAATGTGACATTTGGAGTCAGCTACCAGTTTCAAGCAGTCTGGTTCTGTTGTTGCCACCTAAAAAAAGACTGTCTGTGATTCTCTCTTTCTGTTCTTTTTTTCCCTCTTAATTGCCATTTTTTCCCAGACCAGCTGTAGCATCTATGTCCTGACTTTGATCCAACAACTTACTTTAACCCATAGAGAAAATGTCTCCCATAGACTGTGTATATTGCTGCAATGTCTCCATTCTTGACAAGCTTGCTGTTTTAACACAATAGAACGCACAGAGAGCTGCATGAAGTGAAGCTCCCACATACTGGGAAAGAGAAAATTAAGACCTCTGTTTAGTAAATATTGGCATAAAAATGAAATTCTTTTCACCTAAAATAACATTGTGAGCATGTGAAATTGAAATTTCAACAGAGGCCAAGGAATCCAATGTTAGCTTGTTTGTCTTTCCTGAGAAATCATGGTTTAAAACATGTTTTTCATTTGATTTAGGACAAATAAGTCATTCTCAAGTTCAGTCCTGGGTGGAGCACTGGGAGAGGGTCTTTGAGGCCCTTCTAAGGCAAAGAATGTTGCAGTGTGATAATAAATAGGACATAGCCAGTGCATTTAGATGCTCTCAAATCTGAAGATTTTCTCATTATCTTCAAACTAGATAATAGAGTAAAATTGAATTTCTACATGTGGAAAACTGGTATCTATTAAAATATGTTTTGTAAATTTCATGTATTTCTGACTTGTTGTAGTGGGCTTACAGTAAATCCAATTCAATTACAAAGGAGTTTCTATAACCTGCTGTTTTGAGGCAAAGGCCCCATTGTTAGACTCAAGGTAAATATGTACAGCAGATATGACTTGTCAGGACTACACACTACTCATTAATTATCTGCTCATGATGGGATGAACTAAGTGTTCAGCACAACTGTAAGTACTATACACACCAAAAAAAAAAAAAAAAAAAAAAAAAAAGAAAAAACCAGAAATATTAACTACATCGAGTGGCTTATGTTAAAGGAAGGAGGAAATACGTTGTGCACAAATACAATGCAGGATCCAATGTTTTCTTTGAAGCCTATTATAAGAAAATTACAGACAAAAGCTTTTAAAATATGGAGGCTGCTACGGTTTGGCTTTGTGTCCCCATCCACATCTCATCTTCAATTCTAATCCCCATGTCTTAAGGGAGAGACCTGGTGGGAAGTGATTGGATGATGGGGGTGGTTTTCCCATGCTGTTCTCATGGTAATGAGTGAGTCCTCATGAGAGAGCTGAGGGTTTTATAAGAAGCTCTTCCCCCTTTACTCTTACCTTATTCTCTCTCCTGTCACCTTGTAAAGAAGATGCCTGCTTTGCCTTTCGCCGTGATTCTAAGTTTCTTGAGACCTCCCCAGCCATGCAGAACTGTGAGTCAATTAAACCTCTTTTCTTTATAAATTACCCAGTCTCGGGTAGTATCTTTATAGCAGTGTGAGGACAGAGTAATACAGTAAACTAGTACCAGGAGAATGGGGTACTGCTATAAATATACCTAAAAATGTGGAAGGGACTTTGAACTGGGTAACAGGCAGAGGTTGGAACAGTTTGGAGGGCTCAAAAGAAGACAGGAAGATGTGGGAAAGCTTGGAATTTCCTAGAGACTTGTTGAATGGTTTTGGCCAATATGCTGATAGTCAATGGACAATGAGGTCCAGGCTGAGGTGGTCTCAGATGAAGATGAGGAATTTATTAGGAACTGAAGCAAAGGTCACTCTTGCTATACTTTAGCAAAGAGACTGGTGGCATTTTTTTCTCTCTCTAGAGATCTGTGGAACTTTTAACTTGAGAGAGATGATTTAGGGTAACTGGAGGAAGAAATTTCTAAGCAGCAAAGTATTCAAGAGGTTGCAGGTGTAAAAGTTTGGGAAATTTGCAGGCTGATCATGTGATAGAAAATAAAAATCAATTTTCTGGGGAGAAATTTAAGTTTACTGCAGAAATTTGCATAAGTAACGAGGAACTGAATGTTGATCACCAGGACCAATGGGGAAAATGTCTCCAGGACATGTCAGAGACCTTCATGGCAGCCCCTCCTATCATATGCCTGGAGACCTAGGAGGAAGAAATTATTTCTTGGGCTGGGCCCAGGCTCTGTGCAGCCTTGGGACTTGGTACCCTGCATCCCAGCACGTGGGACTGAAAGGGACCAAGGTACAGCTCAGGCCATTGCTTCAGAAGGTGCAAGCCCTAAGATGTGGCAACTTCCACATGGTGTTGGGACTGCAGGTGTACAGAGGTCAAGAACTGAGGTTTGGGAGCCTCCACCTACATTTCAAAGGATGTATGGAAATGCCTGGATGTCCAGGCAGAAGTCTGCTACATGGACAAAGCCCTCATGGAGAACATCTGCTAAGGGCAGTGCAAAGGGGCAGTTCTCCACTGGGGAAATTCCTAGTGGAGCTGTGAAAATAACCATCTTCCAGACCCCAGAATGGGAGAGCCACTGACAGTTAGTACCATTCACCTGGAAGAGCCGCAGACTCTTAATGCCAGCCCATGAAAGCAGCTGGGAAGGGAACTGTACACTGCAAAGCCACAGGGTTGGAGCTGCCCAATACTGTGGGAGCCCCCCTCTTGCATCAGCTTGACCCAGATGTGAGACATGGAATCAAAGAAGATAATTTTGGAGCTCTAAGATTTAATGACTGCCCTGTTGAATTTCAGAATTGTGTGGGGCCTATGGTCCCTTTGTTTTGACCAATTTCTCCCATTCAAAATGGGAGCACTTATCCAATGCCTGTACCCCCATTGTATCCTGGAAATAACTAACTTGGTTTTGATTTTACAAGCTCATAGGCAGAAGGAACTTCCCTTGGTTCAGATGACACTTCGGACTTGGAGTTTTGAGTTCATGCTGGAACAATTTAAGACTTTGGGGGACAGTTGGGAAGGCATGATTTTGAAAAGTGAAGACCAGAGATTTGGTCAGATGTGGAATAATATGGTTTGGCTTTGTGTCCCCATTCAAATCTTATCTTGAATTGTAATACCCACATGTCAAGGGAGAGGCCTAGTGGGAAGTGATTGGATCATGGATCCAATGATTTCCCCCATGCTTTTCTTGTGATAGTGAGTTCTCACAAGAGCTGATGGTTTTATAGGCTCTCTTCTCCCTTTACTTTTCCCTTATTCTCTCTCCTGCCACCTTGTGAAGAAGGTGCCTGCTTCACCTTCTGCCATAATTGTAAGCTTCCTGAGGCCTCTCGAGCCATGCAGAACTGTGAGTCAATTAAATCTCTTTTCTTTATAAATTATCCAGTCTCAGGTATTTTTTATAGCATGTGAGAATGGATTAATACAAAGGCAGAAGGGATTGTTTCCAATATCAGAATATATGGTGAAAAAGATTACATATAAGATGCTATTGAAGTCATAACTTTTGAGGCAAATGTCACAAATTCTCATCATTCTCATCCAAGTCGTCACTGTTCATTGTTTTTATTAAATTTTCAAACATTAACAAAACTAGAGAGAATTCCACGTATTATTCACCCAGTTTTTAAATTTATGAAGAGTTTTTCATACCGTTTTTTTCTTCTTCGCTTCTACCTATCCTTCCTTCCTTCCTTCCTTCCTTCCTTCCTTCCTTCCTTCCTTCCTTCCTTCCTTCCTTCCTTCCTTCTTTTTTTTGTTCCTTCCTTTGGTAAGATGACTAATGACCCTCAAAGATGTCCATGTCCTAATCCTCAGAGATATGAATATTTTACATTATGTGGCAAAGAGGAATTGTGATTGTAGATGGAATCAGGTCACTAATCAATTGACCTTAACATAGGAAGATAATCCTGGATCATCCAGTTGGGCTCAATAGACTCAAAAAGGCTCTTAAAAGTGGAAGAGGGAAGAAAAGGAATAGTTAGAGGAAGATGTGGCTATGAAAGAATAGGTAGAGAGATGCAACATTGCTGTCTTTAAAGATGGCCCTTATGCCAAGGATTGTGGGAAGCCTCTAGAATCTAGAAAACATAAGAAAACAGAGTTCCCCCTGGAGCCTCCAGAAAGAAACTTCGCTTGCCAAGGCCTTGGTTTTGACCTCATGAGACCCATGTTGAACTTCTAACCTATGGAACTGTAATATAATAAATGTGGGTTATTTCAGTCACTATGTTTCTTGGTAATTTGTTACAGTAGCCAAAAATGAGTACTACACCTTTTTAGTTTGTCATCTTCCTTTTTTTATAATTTTGCAGAAGAATTTTAAGGCAAATTCCAGATTTTGTATTATTTCACTCCTATGTACATGGTATATATAATCTAGAAATATGAATAGCTTCTTACTCCCACAATACTATTATCACAGCTAACAAATTGGATAAAAACACATTTCTCATTCAAATTTCCTCAATTCTCACAACAATGTTTTTTTATAGTTAACCGAGTCCACATATTGCATTTGTTTATTATATCTCTTCAGTGTCATAATTCAGATTAGTGCCTTCTCCCCTATCTGCCTCCTATTGTATTCATGTAATTGACATGTTGAATAAATCCAATCAGCTACTATGTTGCATGCCCTGTATTTGATTCTTTATGGTGTCATTGAATTGCTCCTCTATTCTTCATACTTTTTATAAACTGGAAGGTAGCTTTAGGGCTATTTTGATTGAACTTGGTTTCTTATTTCCTGACTGTACTGCAGAGTGGTGCAGTCTACTTCATATTCATAATGTATTACTCTGTATTTTCCTATAAATGTATTTTAAATAAAATATTTGTAATAAAATATGTATATTTAGTATAAATATGTATTTTCATTTATATGTATTTTTTAGTATCACTTATTTTTATTCTGGTGAAAACACACAACAAATTTACCATCTTAACCATAGTTAATGGTGCATGCATAGTATTGTGAAACAAGTTTCCAAAACTTTTTCATCTTTCAACTCTGAAAATCTAAACCCATTAAATAGTAACTCCTCCTTTCCTTCTACCCTCCCCCCAATACTATTTTCTTTTTCTTTGAGTTTTGCTGCTTTAGATACCTCATATAAGTGGAATCATAGGTATTTGTCTCTTTGTGAATGGCTTATCTCATTTAGCATAATGTCCTCGAGGTTCATTTGTATTGTTGCATGTGATAGAATTTCCCTTCTTTTTACAGCTGAATAACATTTCATTTTGTGTGTTGAGAGGTAGGACCTTTAAGACATGATTATGTCATGAGGACTCTGCCCTCGTGAATGGATCAATGACATTATCCATTACTTGAGTAAGACATTTGGTTTTGTCCTTTGTGAGGTTCATGTCTACAAGTAGAGAAATGCAAAGCCTTGATATCACAACTTTAGAGTTTATGCCAATCTTGTATTGGAGTATAGAAATAAGGTAACAGAAGAGTTACATATTAATCCCAAGACAAGACTATATATAGACAAGACTATATATTGTTTTAAGGTCTTCCTGGCATTCACAAATATTTATTAAATGTTGGCTATGTTTAAGGCAGTGTACAGTTGAGATACAAGAAGTATGGGATGGAATCCTTCAAAGTGTTCATTTTTAATTTGATGAAATACAGCTCTAATGCCTGAAATACTAAATAATAATACAGGAGCCAAATAGAAAATATAAAAGTACAAGAACTCTCACTGTATATGATCAATTGTCCAGAAACTGCTGTGAGTTAAGAAGTGTAAATGACAGTGAAGTGGACTGGTCTTGCTTCTAGAGAAAATGAATTTGGGCCAGACGCTGAGTGCAGGATCATATGTTAGCACCTACTCTGGAGAATAACTCACAAATGCAAAAACAGGCATGTACAGGCAGAAGTGTTTGTACTAGTAGAATGTGGAAGTAACCTAAATGGTCATCAAGACAATGGCTAAGTAAATTGTTCTGTTTACACTGTACAGTATTGTGTGGCAGTTAAAATAGAATAATGTAGGACATATATACTGACAGAAAAGTTTCTCAGTAAGTTGTTGAATTTTTAAAAAAGAAGATCACAGATAATATGTGTAGTATGATACTGGTTAAGTTAAAAAAAAAAACCTATATATTATACTGTATACTTTTACTGGCAGATAAGCACATAAATCATAGTAAGGAAGGATATACTGATAATAGTGGTTATAGCAATTAGGCATTAATAAAATACTTATGTAATCAAAAATAAAGAAAAAAGCCCAGATGAAATTTGTGAAAAGACTTGTAGTGGTTATTTCTGCACAGTTATATCATGAATAAATTTTATCTAAGGCGAAAATATTTTATCAGAAAGTGACAACTCTTAAGGGCTCATTTATAAATGGGAGACAAATAATGTTTCTTCTTTTATTTCTTCTTAAAATAAAATAAACTGGATCCATGTGGAGAACGTGCAGGTTTGTTACATAAGTATACGTGTGCCATGGTGGTTTGCTGCACCTATTGACCTGTCCTCCAAGTTCCCTCCTCTTACCTCCCACCCCCCAACAGGCCCTGGTGTGTGTTCCTCCTCTCTCTGTGTCCATGTGCTCTCATGTTCAATTCCCACTTACGAGTGAGAACATGCGGTGTTTGGTTTTCTGTTCCTGTGTTAGTTTACTGAGGATGATGGCTTTCAGCTTCATCCACACTGCTGCAAAGGACATGATCTCATTCCTTTATTTATTTTTTGTTTTGAGATGGAGTTTCACTCTTCTTGCCCAAGCTGGAGTGCAATGGCGTGATCTTAGCTCACTGCGAACTCTGCCTCCCAGGTTCAAGCAATTCCCCAGCCTCAGCCTCCCAAGTACCTGGGATTACAGGCATGTGCCATCTGCCTGGCTAATTTTGTATATTGTAGTAGAAATGGGGTTTCACCATGTTGGTCAGGCTGGTCTTGAACTCCTAGCCTCAGGTGATCCACCCATCTCGGCCTCCCAAAGTGCTGGAACTACAGGGTCTCATTCCTTTTGCATACGCATTGCATACTATTCCATGGCATACATATATCACGTTTTCTTTATCCAGTCTATCATTGATGAGCATTTTGGTTGGTTCCATGTCTTTGCTATTGTAAAGAGTGCTGCAATAAGCATAAGTGTCCAAGTGTCTTTATATTAGAATGATTTCTATTCCTTTGGGTATATACCCAGAAATGAGATTATTGGGTCAAATGGTATTTCTGGTTCTAGATCCTTGAGGAATTGTTATACTGTCTTCCACAATGGTTGAACTAATTTACACTCCCACCAACAGTGTAAAAGTGTTCCTGTTTCTCCACAGCCTCACCATCATCTGCTGTTTCCTACCTTTTTAATAATAGCCATTTTGAGTGGTGTGAGATTGTATCTCATTGTGTTTTTGATTTGCATTTCTCTGATGATCAGTGATGTTGAACTTTTTTTTCATATGTTTGTTGGCCGCATAAATATCTTCTTTTGAGACGTGTCTGTTCATATCCTTTTTTCACTTTTGGATGAGGTTTTTTTTTTTTTCTCTTGTAAATATGTTCAAGTTCTTTGTAAATTCTGGATATTAGACCTTTGTCAGGTGGGTAGATTACAAAAATATTCTCCTATTTTGTAGGTTGCCTGTTCTCTGATCATAATTTCTTTTGTTGTACAGAAGCTCTTTAGTTTAATTAGATCCCATTTGTCAATTTTGGCTTTTGTTGCAATTGCTTTTGACTTCTTTGTCAGGAAGTCTCTTCCCTTGCCTATGTCCTGAATGGTATTGCCTAGGTTTTCTTCTAGGTTTTTTTATGGTTTTGGGTTTTACATTTAAGTCTTTTTTCCATTTTGAGTTAATTTTTGTATAAGATGTAAGGAAGGGGTCCAGTTTCCATTTTCTACGTTTGGCTGGGCAGTTTTCCCAGCATCATTTACTGAATCGGAGATATTTTCCCCATTGCTTGTTTTTGTCAGGTTTGTCAAAGATCAGATGTTTGTAGACTTGTGGTGTTATTTCTAAGGTCTCTGTTCTGCTCCAGTGGTTTATGTGTCTGTTTTGGTACCAGTACCATACCATGCTGTTTTGGTTACTGTAGCCTTATAGTACAATTTGAAGTTAGGTAGCCTGATGCCTCCAGCTTTGTTCTTTTTGCTTAGGATTGTCTTGGCTATATGAGGTCGTCTTTGATTCCATATGTGATTTAAAATAGTTTTCCTCAATTTGAGGAAGAATGTCAATGGTAGTTTGATGGAAACAGCATTGAATCTATAAATTACTTTTGGCCATATAGCCATTTTCAGGATATTGATTCTTCCCATCCACGAGGATGGAATGTTTTTCCATTTGTTTGTGTCCTCTCTTATTTCCTTGACCAGTGGTTTGTAGTTCTCCTTGAAGAAGTCATTCAATTCCTTTGTTAGCTGTATTCCTAGGTGTTTTATTCTCTTTGTAGCAATTTTGAATGGGAATTGATTCATGATTCGGCTGTCTGCTTGCCTATTGTTGGTGGAAAGGAATGCTTGTGATTTTTGCACATTGATTCTGTATCCTGAGACTTTGCTGGAGTTGCGTATCAGTTCAAGGAGTTTTGGGGCTGAGATGATGGGATTTTCTATGTATAAAATTATGTCATCTGCAAACACAGACAATTTGACTTCTGTTACTATTTGAATATCCTTTATTTATTTCTTTTGCCTGATTGCACTCGCCAGAACTTCCAATACTATTTTGAATAGGAGTGGTGAGAGAGGGCATCCTTGTCTCATACTGGTTTTCAAAGGGGATGCTTCTGGCTTTTGTCCATTCAACATAATGTTGGCTGTAAGTCTGTCATAAATAGCTCTTATTATTTTGAGATATGTGCAGCAATACGCAGTTTATTGAGAGTTTTTAACATGAAGAGATGTTGAATTTTATCAGAGACCCTTCCTGTATCTATTGAGATAATCATGTGGTTTTTTGTCTTTGGTTCTGTTTATGTGATGGATTACCTTTATTGATTTGTGTATGTTGAACCAGCCTTGCATCCCAGGGATGAAGCTGACTTGATAATGGTGAATACGTTTTTTGATGTGCTGTTGGATTCGGTTTGCGAGTATTTTATTGAGGATTTTTGCATTGATGTTCATCAGGGATATTGCCTGAAATTTTCTTATTTTGTGTGTCTTCTCTTGATTTTGGTATCAGGATGATCCTGGCTTCATAAAATGAGTTAGGGATGACTATTTCCCTTTCAGTTGTTTCGAATAGTTTCAGAAGGAATAGTACCAGCTCCTCTTTGTATTTCTGGTAGAATTCAGCTGTGAATCCATCTTGTCCTCGGCTTTTTTTGATTGGTAAGCTATTAATTACTGCCTCAATTTCAGAACTTGTTATTGGTCTGTTCATGGATTCGACTTCTTCCTTGTTTAATGTTGGTAGGGTGTATGTGTCCAGGAATGTATTCATTTCTTCTAGATTTTCTAGTTTATTTGTGCAGAGGTGTTTATAGTATTCACTGATGGCAGTTTTTATTTCTGTGGGTCACTGTTGCTATCCCCTTCATAATTTTTTATTGTGTCTATTTGATTCTTATCTCTTTTTTCTTTGTTAGTCTAGCTAGCAGTCTAGCAGTGGGGAGAGGTTGCAGTGAGCTGAGATTGTGCCACTGCACTCCCCACTGCAGAAGGGGACCCTGTGTCAAATATAAATATATATATATATAAAACTATAAATATATCTATACATTTACTATATGTTAACTATAAATGCATATTTCTATATATTTTACTATAAATATATTTTAATATATTTTAATAAAATATTTGCAATAAATTATGCATATTTAATATCATTTATCTCATATTTTAAATAAATATATATTAATATGTATATTTTCATATAAATATTTATTTTAATATATTTTAATATAGACTTTTTTTTTCATATATATGTACAGTGCAGAAAAGTGGAGTTTGAAGTTCTCAAGTGGCTGGCTACAGCCCCTGTGCACTCAGCATGTTAGCAGACAACCTCCCACTGCCCACCTACACGAGCTTTGGGGCATCCCATCCTCTGATCCCACCCTGCACCCCCTGCAAAAATAGCTCCAGCTCACTTGAGGAGCCTGACCTGCTGTGCACCCCAAGAAGAGTTGTGCTCTTCCCCAGAGGTCCAGTTTGACCCACTGAAGCCAGATGGAAGTAATCAGAACCCAACAACAATGATAGAAGAAAGAAAAAACCTCACTGAATTTTCTATCAAAAGTGTATATGGGGTTGTGTGTGAAAGAACTCACTTAAGCAAACTCGGCCAGCTTAGCTCCTGCTGGAATCCAGGTATTCACATAATCTTTCCTCACTTATTTTGGCAAGAAGATGGCTGTAGAGATGAAGACAGAATTTTTTTTATGGCTTAAAGAGCTCTGTAGATGCTGTGCCTGAATCTCTAGATGATCAGAAGTTTGGACACTGAAAATAGCAACATAAGGTTTGAAGTGGAGGCAAAATAGTGTGGCCAGGGATGTCCTGGGTGGGATGTCCCTGTGGGGGCTTCAGTCACTCCAGCCAGAGTTACATAGACAAAGCTCTGATCTCTCCCTGGAATGGAGCTTCTGATCAGGAGGGGCAGCCATCCATCTCTGTGGTTTGGTCAACTCAGCCATTCCAGCCTGCCAGCTTTGGAGAGTCCGAAGGGTCTGGACAAGGAAGGATCTCCCCCAGCACAATACATCTGCTCTACCAAAAGCAGCCAGACCACTTCTTTAAGCAGGTCCCTGATCCTGTTCCTCCTGATTGGGTGAGGGCTTCCAACAGGAGTCTGCAGCCACCCCCTATGGGCACATTCAGGCCAGGAACAGGTACACTACCCTTCTGGTGCAGAGCCTATAGAGGAAGGAGCAGGTTGCCATCTTTGCTATTTTACAGCCTTGACTGGTGATATTTCCTGGTTCAGGAAAAACCAAGGAAACTGGGGTCTGGAGTGGACCCCCAGGAAACAACAGCAGCTCTACAGAAAAGTGGTTTTACTCTTAAAGGAAAAACAAACAAACAGAAAATAACAGCAACATCAACAAAGACCCCACAAAAACCCTAATCAAAGCTCAGCAACCACAAACATCAAAGGTAGAGAAGCCCACAAAGATAAGAAAAAAAATGCAAAAATACTAAAAATTTAAAAAGCCAGAGTATTTCTTCTCCTCCAAATGACTGCAACACCTCTCCAGCAAGGACACAGAACTGGGCTGCAGCTGAGATGGCTGAATAACAGAAGTAGGCTGCAGAAGGTGGGTAATGATAAACTTTACTGAGCTAAAAGAGCAAGTTGTAACCCAATGCAAATAAGCTAGAGATTATGATAAAAGAATGCAGGAGCTGATAGACAGAATAGCCAATTTAGAGAGGAGCATAACCAACCTCAGGGAGCTGAGAAATACAATACAAAAACCTCACAATGCAATCATAAGTATCAATGGCAGAATAGACCAAGCAGAGCAAAGAATCTCAGAGCTCTATAAATACCTTTCTGGAGTAAGATAGGCAGACAAGAATAGAGAAAAAGAATGAATAAGGATGAACAAAACCTTTGAGAGATATGGATTATCTAGAGACTGAACCTCTGACTGATTGGGGTACCTGAAAGAGATGAGGAAAATGGAATCAAGTTGGAAAACATACTTCAGGATATCATCCAGGAGAACTCCCCCAACCTAGCAAGATAGGCCAACACTCAAATTTAGGAAATCCAGAGAACCCCAGTAAGATACTCCATGAGAAGATCTACCCCAAGACACATAATCATAAGATTCCCCAAGGTCAAAATGAAAGAAAAAATGTTAAGAATAGCAAGAGAGAAAGGCTAGTTTGCCTATGAAGGGAAGCTCATCACACTAACAGCAGATCTATCAGTGGAAACCCTACAAGCCAGAAGAGATTGGGGGCCAATATTCAACATTCTTAAATAAAACAATTTCCAACCTAGAATTTTATATCTGACCAAACTACGCTTAATAAGCAAAGGAGAAATAAGATCCTTTTCAGATCTTAATACTGAGAAATAAGATCCTTTTCAGATCTTAATGCTGAGAGAATTTGTCACCATCAGGCCTGTATTGCAAGAGCTCCTGAAGGAAGCACTAAATATGAAAAGAAAAATTGTTATAAGCCATTACAAAAACACACTGAAGTACACAGACCAATGATGCTGTGAAGCAACCATATAAACACGTCTGCAAAATAACCATGTAGCATGATGATGACAGGATCAAACTCACACATAACAATACTAACCCTAAATGTATACTGGCTAAACGCCTCAATTAAAAGACACAGAATGTAAGCTGGATAAAGAGCCATACCTCATTGGTATGCTGTCTTCAAGAGATCCATCTCACCTGCAAAGACACACATAGTCTCAAAACAAAGGGATGGAGAAAAATTTATGAAGAAAATGGAAAACAGAAAAAAGCAAGAGTTTCAATCCCAGTTTCTGACAAAGCAGACTTTAAACCAACAAAGATTAAAAAACGAAAAGACTAAGAAGGACATTACATAATGGTAAAGGGTTTAATTCACCAAGAAGAGTTAACTATTCTAAATATATATGCACCCTATACAGGAGCATCCAGATTTATAAAGCAAGTCCTTAGAGATCTACAAAGAGACTTAGACTACAACGCAGTAATTGTAGGAGACTTTAACACCCCACTGACAATATTAGATAACAATTGAAACAGAAAATTAACGAATATATTTAGGACCTGAATCAGTTCTGGATCAAGTGGACCTGACAGATATCTATAGAATTCTCCACCCATAAACAGAATATACATTCTTCTCATTGCCACATGGCACTTACTTTAAAATTGATCACATAATCCAAAGTAAAACATTCCTCAGCAAATGCAAATGAAATGAAATTATAACAATCTCTCAGACTAGAGCACAATCAAATTAGAACTCAAAACTAAGAAATGCACTCAAAACCACACAACTACATGGAAATTGAACAACCTGCTCCTGAATGACTCTTGGGGAAATAATAAAATTAAGGCAGAAATCAAGAAGTTCTTCAAAACTAATAAGAAGAGAGAGACAATGTAGCAGAATCTCTGTGACACAGCTAAAGCAGTGTTAAGAGGGAAATTTATAGCACTCAATGCCCACATCAAAAAGCTAGAAAGATCTCAAATTCACACAATAACATCACAACTAAAATAACTAGAGAACCAAAAGCAAACAAACCCCAAAGTTAGCAGAAGACAAGAAATAAACAAGATCAGAGTTAAACTGAAGGAAATAGAGACAAGAAAAACCCTTCAAAAAATTAACAAATTCAGGACCAGATTTTTTGAAAAAAATCAATAAAATAGATTGTTAGCTAGAATAATAAAGAAGGAAATTAAGAATTTCCTTCTTTCAAATTATTTCAAATTATTTCAAATTTTCCTTATTTCAAATTATTGAAATAATAATTGAAAGACCAATAATGAGTTCTCTATTTGAGGCAGTAATAAATATCCTACTAACCAACCAAAGCCCAGGACCAGATGGATTCACAGCTGAATTCTACCAGAGGTACAAATAAGAGCTGGTAACATTTCTACCAAATTATTACAAAAAAAAAAAAAAAAAAAAAAAAAAAAGAAAGAAAGAAAAGAAAAGGAAGGACTCCTCCCTAACTTGTTTTATGAGGCCAGCATCATCTTAACACCAAAACCTGGCTGAGCTACAGCAAAAAAAGGGAAAACATTAGGACAATAACATTGATGAACATCAATGTAGAAATCCTCAATAAAATACTGGCAAAAGCAATCCAGCAGCACATCAAAAAACTTATCTACCACGATCAAGTTGGTTTCATCCCCAGGATGCCAGGTTGGTTCAACATATGCAAATAAATATGGGTGATTCATCACATAGACAGAATTAAAGGTGAAAACCACATGATTATGTCAACAGATGCAGAAAAGGCCATTGAAAAAATTCAACATCCCCTCATGTTAAAAACTCTCAATAAACTAGTTATTGATAGAACAAACCTCAAAATAATAAGAGCTGTATATGACAAACCAACAGACAATATAATGCTGAATGGGCAAAATCTAGAAACATTCCCCTTGAAAAGTGGCACAAGACAAGGATGCCCTCTCTCACCACTCCTTTTCAAAATAGTATTGGAAGTTCTGGCCAGGGCAATCAGGCAAGAGAAAGAAATAAAGTGTATATATATAAACAAGAAGAGAGGAAGTCAAATTATCTTTGTTGCAGATGACATGATCTTATGTCTAGAAAATCCCATCGTCTCAGCCAAAAACCTTCTTAAACTGATAAGCAACTTTAGCAAAGTCCTAGGATACAGAATCAATGTGCAAAAATTGCTAGCATTCCTACACAAATTGGCAGGCAGAGAGCCAAATCATGAATGAATCCCCATTGACAACTGCTACAAAGAGAATGAAATACCTAGGAATACAGCTAACAAGGGAAGTGAATGACTTCTTCAAGGAGAACTACAAACCACTGCTCAAAAAATAAAAATAAAAATAAAAATCAAGAGAGGACAGGAACAAATAGAAAAACATTCTATCCTCAGGGAGAGGAAGAATTAGTATCCTGAAAATGGCCATACTGCCCAAAATAATTTATAGATTCAATGCTATTTTTGTCAAACTACCATTGACATTCTTCACAAAATTAGAAAAAACTATTTTAAATTACATATGGAATCAAAGAAGACCTCGTATAGCCAAGACAGTCCTAAGCAAAAAGAACAAAGCTGGAGGCATCAGGCTACCTAACTTCAACTATACTACAAGGCAACAGTAACCAAAACCACATGGTACTAGTATCAAAACAGACATATAGACCAGTGGAGCAGAACAGAGACATCAGAAATAACACCACACATCTACAATCATCTGATCTTCAACAAACCTGCCAAAAACAAGCAAGGGTAAAGGATCTCCTATTCAGTAAATAGTGCTGGAAAAATTGGCTAGCCATATGCAGAAAATGGAAATGGGACCCTTTGTTTACACCTTATACAAAAATTAATTCAAGGTGGATTAAAGACTTAAGTGTAAAACCAAAAACCATAAAAACCTTAAAAGAAAATCTAGGTAATATCATTCAGGACACAGGCATGGGCAAATACTTCATGACTAAAACACCAAAAACAATTGCAACAAAAGCCAAAATTGACAAATGGAATCTAATTAAACTAAAGAGCTACTGTACAGCAAAAGAAACTATAATCAGAGTGAACAGGCAACCTACAAAATGGGAGAAAATTTTTCCAATCTACATATCTGACAAAAGTCTAATACCCAGAATTTTCAAAGAACTTAAACATATTTACGAGAAAAAAAACAGCCCCACCCAAAAATGGACAAAGGATATGAAAAGACACTTCTCAAAAGAAGACATTTAGGTGGCCAAAAACATAATAAAAATGTTCAACATTACTGATCATCAGAGAAATGCAAATCAGAACCACAATGAGATACCATCTCATGCCAGTCAGAATGGCAATCATTAAAAAGTCAGAAAACAATAGATACTTGTGAGGCTGTGGAGAAATAAGAATTCTTTTACACTGTTAGTGGGAATGTAAATTAGTTCAACCATTGTGGAAGACAATATGGCAATCTAGAATCAGAAATACCATTTGAACAAGCAATCCCATTACTGGGTATATAGAAGAAGAATAGAAATCACTCTAGTATAAAGACACATGCACACTTAGTTTATTGCAGCACTATTTACAATGGCAAAGACATGGAACCAACACAAATGCCTATCACTGATAGACTGGATGAAGAAAATGTGGTACATATACACCATGGAATACTATGCAGCCATAAGAGGGAATGAGATCATGTCCTTTGCAGGGACATGGATGAAGCTGGAAGCTATCATCCTCAGTAAATTAACACAGGATCAGAAAACCAAATATTGCATGTTCTCACTCATAAGTGGGAGTTGAGAATACATGGACACAGAGAGGGGAACAACACACACCAGGGCCTGTTGAGGGGTGGGAGGTGAGGGGAGGGAACTTGGAAGACGAGTCAATAGGTTCAGCAAACCACCATGGCACACGTATATCTATGTAACAAACCTGCACATGTATTCTGTTTTTCTTTAGAAGAAATTTTTTAAAAATACAATTGCTTTAAATATTTATTATATTTATACTATGTAAATATATATTTAATGATCATGTTAACACAGATTTTATACTGTATTATGTATTTCATATTTTATGTTTTTATTTTTATAAATATATGTTTATATATTATATATATTCAGTTAAATCCTACTTATGTGATCTGAATAAAACAAAAAATAAGAATTTAAAATGTTCTTCTCAGTGATTCTGTGCAACTGGCAGAAGCAAACAAAAACTCTGGAAAATCAGACTTAACTCAGTTTTCAAAGAATTCAAAAGGTCAAGGTAAATGAGCAGTTCAAAGCTATCAATCACAAAACTACAAAGGAAACAAGGCATCATATGTGAACTCCAACAGAAACAACTGTACATTCATTATATACTAGATATGGACTATAAAGTATTTGTGATTAGATAAGGAAAACGCTGACTTAGATCAGGTTCCCACAATAGCGTGCTTGAGACTGGGATTTGGATAACTATGTTTTCTTGAAGCAGTGCTCATCAGGGAAACCTGTAACAGAGGAAGTGAAGGGGATCACCAAAAGAGCTGGGCAGGGGAATGGTATCAGGAAACTTCTAGTCATGGTCTAACCCACGGAGAAGGGGTGGCTTCTGAAGCATAAACTGTAGTGTGAAGATTATCCTTCTCCTGACTGATAAAAAGTGTAAGTTTTTCATATTTTCATTTTTTTCCCAATCATTTATAGTGTGTGGCCTGACCCCAAAGTATGAGGAGGGAGGTACCTAAAATTGTTGGTGGCAGCCACCAGGCAGAACAGCTGATGAAGGAAACCTCAATGGGAAACCAGAATGTCCATTACTAATGCCTAAAGCAGAAGTACATTCAAAAGATCACAAATGGAAGGAATTTTGAAAAGAAAAATAATAGAACTTTTAGAAACTAAAAAATATGTTTTAGAATTGTTAAACAAGATTGCAGCCCAGAAATAGAAATAGAAAGAAATAGAAAATATGAGGTTAAAGGCATACGTGAGAGAGTGGAAAATTCTAACATATATCCTTTTATTTTAAAAAGGAAATAATAGAAAGAGGTAATAATTGAATAAATGATACTTCTGAATTTTCTAGAACTTAAAAAATTAATCCTATAATCTTGGATAGACAGCAAATAAAGAAATAGAATAAATAACTGCCTAGACACACCATAATAAAAGTGCAGATCATTAAAGACAAAGAGCCCTTAAGGGCAAAGTAGTAAGAGGTAGCTGAATGCGTAACAGCAGTAATAGAAGTCAAAAGACTGTAACTTAATATTTTCTACTTCCTGAAAGAAAACTACTGTCAACATAGAATTCTATATCAAGTGAAACCATTTTTAAGTAATGAGAAAAAAGTATCAATAAAAGTGCTTTTTCCTGAAGACTAATACAATTTACCACTAAAAGTTCTTCATTAAAATGAATTGTAATAAATTATATATGTACTTCATCAATAAACAAAATTCTGAATTGTAGGGAGAAATAGCAAAGATTAGTGAGAGAGAGAGAGAGAGGAGGGAGGAAGCTAGACTAAAAATGCTATAATGAACAGTGATAGTGTATAAGTAAAGAGTTGGCTGTTTTATATTAAAGCACTCTCATTTCTTCAACTAGTCAGAAGGAGAGTTATAAAAATGGCTAATTCTAAATTTCATTATGTTTGCATGTTAAAATAGCCAGAGTAATTGTTAAAATAACAAAGAATATGTGTATAATTTCCACAAAACTTGAAAGAAAAAAGAGACTTAATACATCCCCACACACACACATCCCTAAATTCAAAAGAAGAAAAACAGAGGAAAATAAATAAAAATCAAAAAGAAAATGAGGGGCTGGGTGTGGTGGCTCACACCTGTAATCCCAGAACTTTGGGAGGTCGAAGTAGGTGGATCACCTGAAGTCAGGAGTTCGATACCAGCCTGGCCAACATGGTGAAACCCTGTCTTTATGAAAAATAAAAAAATTAGCTGGGCATAGTGGCCCATGCCTGTAATCCCAGCTACTTGGGAGGCTGAGGCATGAAAATTGTTTTAAACCAGGAGGCAGAGGTTGCAATGAGCTGAGATCATGTCACTACACTCCAGCCTGGGTGACAGACACTCTGTCTCCAAAAAAAAAAAAAAAAAAAAAAAAAAAGAAAGAAAGAAAATGAGGTCCAGGAGTAGCAGCTCATGCCTGTAATGGGAGGTTGAGGGTGGAGGATTGCTTGAGGCCAGGAGTTTGAGATCAGCCTAGACAACATAGCAAGACTCTGAATCTATTAAAAAAATTATTTTTTTTTTTTTTTTTTTTTTTTTTTTTTTTTTTTTTTGAGACGGAGTCTCGCTCTGTCGCCCGGGCTGGAGTGCAGTGGCCAGATCTCAGCTCACTGCAAGCTCTGCCTCCCGGGTTCACGCCATTCTCCTGCCTCAGCCTCCCGAGTAGCTGGGACTACAGGCGCCCGCCACCTCGCCCGGCTAGTTTTTCGTATTTTTTTTTTTAGTAGAGACGGGGTTTCACCGTGTTAGCCAGGATGGTCTCGATCTCCTGACCTTGTGATCCGCCCGTCTCGGCCTCCCAAAGTGCTGGGATTACAGGCTTGAGCCACCGCGCCCGGCCAAAAAAATTATTTTTAAAAATTAGCTTGGCGTTGTGGCACGTGCCTGTAGTCCCAGCTGCCTGGGAAACTGGGGCCAGAGGATCACTCAAGCGTTTGAGTTGGAGGTTGCAGTGATGGATGATCATGTGCCACTTCACTCTAGCCCGGGCAACAGAGTGACACCCTGTGAGAAAGAAGATGAAAGGAAGAAAAAGAAAGAAAGAAAGAAAGAATGAAGGAAAGAAGGAAAGAAGGAAAGAAAGGAAGGAGGGAGGGAGGCAGGAAGGAAAGAATAAAAGGCAGGAAGGCAGGAAGGAAGGGAGAGAGAAAGAGAGAGGGTAAGAGAGAAAGAGAGAGGGTAAGAGAGAAAGAGAGAGAGAGAGACAGAAAGAGAAAGAGAGAGAGAGAAAGAGAAAGAAGAAGGAAAGAAAAGAGAAAGAGAAAGAAAGAAAGGAAAAGAAAGAAAAGAAAGAAAGAAGGAAGGAAAGAAGGAAAGAGAAAAGTGTGCTCATTTGCACATAATTTCCTACATTAAAAATGTGTATCAGTCAAATTCATGTATACAGAGTACTATCAGTTAAATATTAAATTTTATAACAGATAACACATGGAGCTGGTGCCATGGCCTATGCGTATAATCCAAGTATGGGAAGCTGAGGCAGGAAGATTGCTTGGGGCCAGGAGTTTGAGACCAGCCTGGGAAATGTAGCAAAACACTGTTTCTACAACATTTTAAAAAATTTAACACTTAAAAATTAGCCAGGCACTGTGGCACATACCTGTAGTCCTAGCTACTCCAGAGGCTGAGGTGGGAGGATCACTTGAGCCCAGAATGTTGAGGCTGCAGTGAGCTATAATCACATCAGTACACTCCAGCCTGGGTGACAGAGCGAGACCCTGTCTTTTAAAACAACAACAAAAATGATAAAGTGGAATGACAAAAGAATTAAAAGTACTTAGGAATTTGTCAAACTATAATGTGCATTTCCATAATAGAGAAAATAAAAAATTTTGAAAAGCATTAAAGAAACCATAAATAAATGTGATGGTCTTGGGTAGGAAGGCTCACTATTGAGTCAATTCTTTCAAAACTGATCTAAAATTTAATTGCAATTCAGTTGAAATCCCAACAGGGGTTTTATGGAACACAATAGATTTATTCTAAATTTATTTAGATGTATTCAAAAATATATATAAAAAATAGGGGGTCCAGGATAACCAGGCCAATTCAGGGCAGTCTTAATAAAAAGAAGCTGAGAAACTTAATCTAGCAGATGCCAGGCCCTGCTATGTTGTAGTAATTAAGGCAGTGAAGTATTGATGAAAAAACAAGCAAATTAGCCAGTGTGAAAGTACAGATAGCCCAGAAAGAAGTCCATATATATATTGCTTTCATATATCTACATATCTATATTTATATAGATATATAGAAATCTGACTTATGAAAGAGAAGGAATTATTAATAATATAAATTATCTATATGGGAAAAAATGAAATAGAATCATCACCTCACATCGTTTACAAAATTACCTGTAGCATATTAGAACTTAAAGATGGTTTATTACTCTTCTCTAAAATAAATGTAAAATTTGAAATACAACACTGAGCAGCAATGAAAATGAATGGAGAGCTACATGCCACAAATGGATGAATCTAAAAATATGTGCAAAAGCAGAATATATACAGTATAATTGCATTTATACAATATTCATGCACAACCAAAATTAGCTAATAGATTTTTATGGGTACATACATGGGTGTAAAACTTAAAGAAAGTAAGGGAATGAAGAAAACAAAATATAATTCAATGGTTATCTCCGGATTTGGGGAAGGAGCAGAATGTGAGCTGGAAAGGGAATTTTTAATGTTAGTTTTTAACCTAGGTGTTGAGTACATGGTGCTGATTATGCTTTCCATGACTCGTATATATATTTTGATATAATTTTAATGTGATTAGCATGAAATATTGTAGAACATTTATAAACGTAAGAGCACCTTCCAAATCTTCCCCTCACTCAGCCATCTAATTAATACCCTTCAGAAATTACGTTTGTCACTGTAGATTTACTTCTCTGCTTACAAGTTCAACATATGTTTCTCCTACTAAGCTCCATATTCCATGAGAACTGAAAACACATCTGTTTTGTTTACCACTATGAAGTTCAAAAACAATTCCTGGTCATGCATGGTGGTGTGTGACTACAGTCTCAGCTACTCAGGAGGTTAAGATAGGAGGATCATTTGAGCCCCGGAGTTTTGAGACCAGCCTGGGTAACATAGAGAGACATCATCTTCCATTTTAAAAATATAAGCATTCCTATACACCAATATAGGTATATAGGACAAAAAGAGAACCAAATCATGAGTGAACTCTGATTCACAATTGCTACAAAGAGAAAAAAAAAAAAAAAACCTAGGAATACAACTTACAAGGGATGTAAAGGACCACTTCAAGGAGAAATACAAACCACTGCTCAAGGATATAGAGAGGACACAAACAAATGGAAAAACATTCCATGCTCATAGATAGGAAGAATCAATATACTGAAAATGGCCATATGGCTCAAAGTAATTTATAGATTCAATGCTATTTCCATCAAGCTACCATTGAATTTCTTCACAGAATTAGAAAAAAACTACTTTAAATTTCATATGGAACCAAAAAAAGAGCCCGTATAGCCAAGACAATCCTAAGCAAAAAGAACAAAGCTGGAGGCATCACAGTACCTGACTTCAAAGTATACTACAAGGCTACAGTAAACAAAACAGCATGGTGCTGAATAAAAACAGATATATAGACCAATGGAACAAAACAGAGGCCTCAGAAATAACACCACACATCTACAACCATCTGGTCCTTGATAAACCTGCCAAGAACAAGCAATGGGGAAAGGATTCCCTATTTAATAAATGGTGTTCGGAAAACTGGCTAGCCATATGCAGAAAAGTGAAACTGGACCCCTTCCTTACACCTTATACAAAAATTAACTCAAGATGGATTAAAGACTTAATTGTAAGACCTAAAACCCCAGAAAAAAAAAAAAAAAAAAAAAACTCTAGAAGAATACCTAGGCAATACCATTCAGGATATAGGCATGGACAAAGAATCCAAGACTAAAACACTGAAAGCAATTGCAACAAAAGTCACAATTGGCAAAGGGAACCTAATTAAACTAAAGAACTTCTGCACAGCAAAAGAAATTATCATCAGAGTGAACAGGTAACCTACAGAATGGGAGAAAATTTTTGCAATCTATCCATCTGACAAAGGGCAAATATACCGAATCTACAAGAGACTTAAACAAATTTACTGAAGTTGCTTATGAGCTTAAGGAGATTTTGGGCTGAGATGACAGGGTTTTCTAAATATACAATAATGTCATCTGCAAACAGGGACAATTTTACTTCTTCTTTTCCTAATTGAATACACTCTATTTCTTTCTCCTGCCTGATTGCCCTGGTCAGAACTTCCAATACTATGTTGAATAGGAGTGGCCCATTCAGTATGATATTGACTGTGGGTTTGTCATAAATAGCTCTTATTATTTTAAGATACGTCCCATCAATATCTAATTTATTCAGAGTTTTTAGCATGAAGGGCTATTGAATTTTGTAAAAGGCCTTTTCTGCATCTATTGAGATAATCATGTCGTTTTTGTCTTTGGTTCTGCTTATATGATGGATTACGTTTATTGATTTGTGTATGTTGAACCATTTATCCATTTCTTCTAGATTTTCTAGTTTATTTGCATATAGGTGTTTATAGTATTCTCTGATGGCAGCCAACAGACACATGAAAAAATGCTCATCATCACTGGCCATCAGAGAAATGCAAATCAAAACCACAATGAGATACTATCTCACACCAGTTAGAATGGTGATCACAGGAAACAACAGGTGCTGGAGAGGATGTGGAGAAATAGGAACACTTTTACACTGTTGGTGGGAGTGTAAACTAGTTCAACCATTGTGGAAGACAGTGTGGTGATTCCTCAAGGATCTAGAACCAGAAATACCATTTGACCCAGCAATCCTATTACTGGGTATGTACCCTAAGGATTATAAATCATTCTACTATAAAGACACATGCACACATATGTTTATTGTGGCACTATTCACAATAGTAAAGACTTGGAACCAACCCAAATGCCCATCAATGATAGACTGGATAAAGAAAATGTGTCACAAAGATTCCATGGAATACTATGCAGCCATAAAAAAGAATGAGTTCATGTCCTTTGCAGGGACATGGATGAAGCTGGAAATCATCATTCTCAGCAAACTAACACATGAACAGAAAAACAAACATTGCATGTTCTCACTCATAAATAAGAGTTGAACAATGAGAACATATGAACACAGGGAGGGGAACATCACACACCAGGTCCTGTCAGGGAGTGGGGGGCAAGAGGAGGGTTAGCATTAGGAGAAAGACCTAATGTAGATGATGGGTTGATGGGTGCAGCAATCCACCATGGCACATGTATACTTATGTAACAAACCTGTATGTTCTGCACATGTATCCAAGAACTTAAAGTATAATAATAATTATATATATATGAATCCACTCACGCGTGAGTTTTAAGGTTTTGAGAACTCTTCCATCTATGAGGATTAGTTGCAGTGGGAAGATTTGCTAAAGCAGTATGTAACCACTCAATTAAGGGAGATTACACGAGTAAGATAGTACAATACACGGTGCATGGTAAGTACTTGATAAATATCAGTAGTTACTGGTATTGGTAGGTGTTGATGTTGGAGCTCCACATATTATTATTTACATCTACCATCCAAAATGTTTATCTAAGTTTGTTTATTTCATTCAAATTTGTGTAATCGGGGGCAATAATTATGTCACTCTTTCTTGTTGGCTATGTATACATATCTATGCTATTTTGTCAACTTATAAATAATGATTGTGGCATCAACAATTGAAAACTAGGTAAGTCCAACAGGGCTGAGTGTCACTTTAGGTTTTTCAAAGTGGGTGAGAAAGGTCCACAGATTTGAGACAAAAAGGTCAAGAGATGGAGTACGTATTTCTTATACCTCTAATCCTCAAAAAGATCTTGGGGTTATTTATTTACTATGGAAACATAGTAATATAATATCTAAGCCCTTATATTAGGGGTAGTTCCCATTTAAAAAGTAAGAGATTATGATAACATTAAAGAAAGAAACATTCTTAAAAAGTGTGAATTAGAGCTCACGAGTGGGTGAGGAAATCAGTATAATGAGTTTCCAACATTTCTTATAATGACATAAAATAGAATAGTACATATTAGAGCACAGGCAAATAAGTGCAAACACTTTTATTTTTGTTATTTAGACTATTTTATCAAATAGAAGATGGTACCTATTTATTTGAGATGCATGCTAATTTCATAGATGGTAATGAGAAAGATGGCCAACGGTGACTGTAAGAAACTTGATTGAAAATTGAAAGATGGGTCCTCTTTCAAAGATGTTAAAATATGACAAAAGTATCTTAGAATCAATAATATATGGTGTATATTCACATACATACTTGTTTCTGGTATTATAGATCAGCAGGAGCAATGTGGATTGTGCCCAAAATATATTTGAAAGTCACTACCCCAGGAAATGTATTTCCTTTTCCCTAGATTGGAATTGGATGTAACATTTTAAAATCACATGTGTGTGAGTGTGTGTATATATATATATGTATGTATATATATCAGACTACAATGCTTCAAAGAAACTCCTTGGTAAATTGAAACTAAAGTAATATTTCCAAAATTGACACAATAATTGCACAAACATTATGAAGTTGTCAGTTCAATCAGAAATTAAACCACATAAAACATGTCAATGACCATGAAATGTGACAGCTTATCGAGACTGTATAGATAATACTTGAACCAACACAGTTTCGGTCCCCCAAACACCAAGCAGCGAGGCAGCCCTGTGGACTCCTCAGTGCCACAGACCTTAAAAAATTATAACAGATTTTCTGTAAGATATATTATTTATTGTTAGTTATATGTGGTCAATGGTGACATACTTTCAATAATTCAAAATGGAATAATACTGAAATAACCACAGCAGCTTTCAGTATAATTTGCTTAAGTTGCTGTAGAAAACACTGCTAATTTGTTGTTTCTGCAGAGTCAAGTATAGAAGTGAGCAGACTGGTAAACTTATAAACATCGTGGAAAGAATTATAGAGAGGAACTGGAGCCACTCGAATGCCATTTGGATTCCTCTTGTCACACTGTGGGGGAAAAATAAAGCCACAATAATATTAGTGTTATTCACACATTGAAAATATAGATTCAAGATAAACTTATGTAAAGTACCTTCATAATGATTTCCCTAAAAATTAATATATAAGCAAAATTTTTTACTTTAAGTAAAACATGGTGTTTTTATGTTTTATGAAACTTTTCTCTTGATAATAATTTAAGAAATAAGAATGGATTGGTGCGTGAATAGCCAAGATAAATTCCTGAAATCTATTCAGCAGCTATCTTCCTTAAGCATTTAATAGATCATACATACAGTTTTTCATTTTTTTTTTTTTTTTTTTTTTTTCCTGTGGGGACCCCATGGAAGGACTGGAACTCAGATGAATTTAAGTGAATGAAAACCTCACTGGGGTCTGGAGAGTTTTAGTAAATTATCCTTCAAGTTATTCTCTAATCTGTGATCTCACAAATAAGAAGTGAGCTACATTGTAGGTCCTGAAGTAGCACCAGATAATTGGACATGCCTGGAGATCGCTATGGTTAACTTTAGAAAACACCTGCTACAGGCTAGACAATATAGTATATCATTTATGTGTGCTGTCCCATTTCAATCCAATCACAACTCTTGGAGGTAATTATTTTTATACCCCAAATACAGATGAAAATTTCAAGCCAATAGATCCTAATGAACTTTCCTAAGAGGACAGAGCTTGACAATGGCAGAGTCTGATCTAGAATCTTCTGACTTGTGCCTTCAGCATCTGGAGGTAACCTCTCCTACAGGTTTGGAGGTAAACATGAGCCAAACAGTGCCTTAATTACATAATCATTGGAAGTAGATACATTATCTTTTTTTCCCTGAAATGACTCAGTTCACATTTATTAGTTCTCTTCAAGAGACCTTCAAGAAGGTCATATAGGCTGAAGGGTTAAAAAAAATTATTCCTTGCAGTGTTACCACTCCTGGAAAGTGTATATATATCTTTTTTGACTGAGGTGACAAAGTTGAAAGTAACTTAATTTGATCAAGCAACTAAATAAGACTTTCTTTTTTTATCCTTCAATAAATTGGTATGATCTTTAATTCCATTCTTTCAATAAATGAATTATAGTACAAACTAGAGAAAACAATGTCCTGACTGAGTATGATGAAATAATAATTTTTTTCTGCCCAAACTGTTATGAAAAGAATAAGTTACAAAAAACTATTCCTATAACCCAAGTTTGTGGTATCTTCTTTTTTATCAGAAATGACAGATCTCTATGCCTTTCAGTTAGCACAGTGCTGAGGGCTTAGTTGGCACTTAATTTATCCTTAATTGACTGACTGATGTGAAATAACATGCAACAATGAATAAACCAAACAATCCAAATGTTCTCGCTAACATGCAGCCCACAGACAAAACCTGGTAGCAAAGCAAGACATACTTACAACCACTCCTCTTTTTTCTAGTTCTTGGAAAACATCTTTGTTTGGAACAGAAAATGTTATTGTTAGCTGGCACCCCCGCTCCTCTATATGGGATGGAGTAATTATGTTCACAATTGGTTTCTCGGTTGCTGCTTTATCTTTGCCATAGTTATGCTTGATCAGGTATTCAAGATAGCCAGTTAGCAAAATAGATTTTTTCCGCAATGCCTTCATTGTCGCTTGCTTAAAGATCTGTGGAATGAGAAACAATCAGATTAAAGTGTTTTATTGATTTACAAAGAAGCAAAAATTAAGAGTAAATCATGCATAAAAAGGAAATGCTCGTGTTTGACCTTTCCAATAAATATCTCCTTTTACATAATCTTTTTTTTTTTTTTTTTTTTTTTTTTTTGTAAAATCATGCCCTCCTTTAAATGCTTTGCTATTAAACACTGGAGGTAAAATTTCCATGACAGAAAAATTGTACAAATGTCACTTAAATAAAACTTGCAAAGGAAGAAAATGTAAGTTAATACCATGTACCTGTGGCAGGCCAGGTCTCACTAACGCAGGCCTCTATCACAACTGTGTCAGTACTGACCGAATGGTTAAGTTAAATATTAAAAACGAAAAAAGCCCATGCCCTTATACAAGGCTGGGATGTAACAAAAGCCCACCAAGAGTTTTGCCTAGGCCTTCCCTGGGCCTTAAAGCATGACAAAATAATGAAGGAATTCTTAATAGGATTCATTTACGATTAAACAAGCTTTTACTTTGGGTGTGAAGAAACTCCCCAGGCCTCCGCAAACAAGTTTATTGAAGGTCTAAAGGAACTCCTCACACCTCAGTGATTTAGCAGGAGACAAGATAAAGGTAATCACTCCAGCACCTGGACCCATTTAGATTAAGTAAATTTACTGAGGTTGCAGAGGAAGGTCTTCAGGGCTCAGACCTTAGTTATAGATTAAAAGAAGTTAATCACTTATGTCTTTAGATGAATGCACACTTACACAGACATATAACTTAGAAGGTATATAAGCTCTGGAAAACTTTGTAATTTGGAGTCGGTCTAGTGATAATTTCCAGGCCTTCTCCCTGTAACCAGTTACAGAAATAAAAACTCTCTTTCTCCCCTGTTCATCTGCATCTTGTTACTGGGCCACGAGAAATAATAGCCCAACCATCAGTTTGGTCTGGGAACATACCTTCAAATTATTTTAAATTAACTTAGTCTAATCAAGTAAAACATACCTTAAAAAATGGATTTAAATATCATACAATGTAAGCTTTTCCCCAAAACCACTTTTTGAAATCATAATCAAGAAGACTTTTCCAACTTTTATGTAAAGTTTGTTTATCCCCAAAAAAGTGCAATATGATCTAAACATGTGCAAATGTGGAAATCAGTGTTACTGGTAATATTTATAACTGCTTTACTGACTCCTAAATTTCTTCCAGTTTAACAATAAGAAAACAAGCAGTTAAATAATAATGCTAAGTTTTCTCAGAGAGGAAAGCAAATAATATTAGATAATGCATTTATTTTTACTGAAGCATTTGGGCTTGCTTTCTCTCATTTTCCCCCCTCTAAACTCTAGCACTGGTGTGAAAATACTGCCATTTGCTGCCTGAGATGTCTCATATTAAGATGAGTGACAAGGGCACACAATAACTGGTGTTGGAATATTAGGGGTCAGAACAGATGTGCTTTTCTGGCTTATCTCTTAAGGTCAAGTAGAGTGTAAAAATATATCCTACGTATAAGAACTGAATGAACTGCAAACAGAGTGTGATGCACTGGCCTGCCACTTAATGTTCCTTTTTTGTGTCATGAGCAAAGATATCAAGAGCAAAGATAGGGCCATTTGGTGATATTGAGACTTTATCAAGTCTATGAAAACAGTTATTCCTGTATGTACACGTGGCATGTGTAGGCAGGCACTCTAATAAAACTCAAACCATTCAGCCATAGATTTCCTGGAACTATACTGTATGGAGGCTATGGATTGGCTGAAGGAGAGGGTGGGAATTGTACTGAAGGTAAATGATATCTAAGCAAGAGAGGAAACACAGGACAGAATGGTGCCTGTCTCTCTCCTCCACCACACCTCCCAGACAATGTCTGACGCCTACAGAGACAGCTCAAGCAGAGGCTGATATCTTGGTTTCATAAGCCCCCGAGATCTGGGGTACAAATAATAGTGCTCCAAGACTCAGATGACCCAGGTTACACAGAATTTGGTAGGAGGCATCTCTTCATTCTCTTGGGCAAAGCAAAATGTAGGCAGACTTGGCATAATGAGGACTCAAGGGAACACTACCAAGTTTTGGGTCAAGGGCCAAGAATCAAAATTCTCCCAGAGGAGCAGGGACAGGCAAGGCATAGGCCACAGCTGGTTTGGCTGTGAAGTTTGGAATAAAAAACTATGTGAGGAATCTTTCCAAGATTCTGTCTGGAGCTTAATAATATTCTAAGAAATTCTAAATAATAAATAAATCTAGGAAATTTTGTGGTTATGCTATGGGTGCCCTAATATGTACATGGGGGCAATCAATATGTGAAGTATCACATTTAATGATAGTTCATTTGTATGCATAGGTTAGTACAACTTTAAGAAATATTACATGAATTTAGTTTTTAAAGGGGCTTAGGGACTGTTGTTCTTGCAGCTTTCTCTTGATAACTAGAAACCAAATTTTTTGGTATGACAAATAGCTTCCATCTTAATATACAGTGGAATGTTGTCACTTTTTAATAATAAAATAACTTCTAAATATAAAACTTACTTTCCCCATTACAACCACAAGAAGGGCAATTGCATTCCAAGGTACTTTTAAATTCATCTCACACAGGGTAAAAGTCTATTCTGAGCCTCACATAAAAATATTGAGAGAGAATAATAGGGAAGTAGCATAAATATTCTATTTTCTTTTTTGGTTCTCATAAGTTTTATGCTTTCAAAATTGAGAAAGAATAATTTTTTTAATTAAAAAAATGAAAAGTGTGGTTTGAAAAATATTCAGCTTAAAAGATAATACTTGGCAGAGTTTCAACTACTTGTTTTTTTTTTTTTTCTTACTGACAAAATGAACATGAAGCTAGAAAAGCTAGGTAAGTATAAACAGGAAAAATAAGTTTGGTGTGATGTTTTCAATTGTCGTATTCTTCTCTTAGATTCTTAAAACTGGCTCCCTAGGAACTCTGAAAGGAAACATATAGTACATTTCTTTGTTGAGTCTTCTGACTCGCCATGTATTTTAACTGAATGCTCTAACTTCATATTTTGAAGCTATTTATTTCATTATGAATTCAGAATACTGAAAGGGCCTAAATATTGTCTACCTATTGCTACATATAAATATGAACCTTCAAATATAATATATGTATTGTTTAAATTTAAGTATTTTGAAAATTGAGGAGACTTCCTAAATAATCTTTTTTTTTTTTTTTTTTTTTTTTTTTTTTTGAGACAGAGTCTCACTCTGTTGCCCAGGTTGGAGTGCAGTGGCCAGATCTCAGCTCACTGCAAGCTCCACCTCCTAGGTTTACGCCATTCTCCTGCCTCAGCCTCCCAAGTAGCTGGGACTACAGGCGCCCGCCACCTCGCCTGGCTAGTTTTTTGTATTTTTTAGTAGAGACGGGGTTTCACCGTGTTAGCCAGGATGGTCGCGATCTCCTGACCTCGTGATCCACCTGTCTTGGCCTCCCAAAGTGCTGGGATTACAGGCTTGAGCCACCGTGCACGGCCTCCCTAAATAATCTTGTCCAAACATCTTACTTTAAACAATAAGGCAAATACATCCAAAGGGAGTGGTTGTCTGTGTGAGGTCACACTTTGTGTCCATTGAGGGAGAGAGTACTTGCCTCCAGCTTCCTGGCCTCAGGTTTCATCCCTTGATCCACAATATTTTAAGAATTATTGTATAAATGATTTGGATCCAAAAATATAAACAAAAGGACAGTTTGAAACTGATTACAGCGTGCTGTTTTTAATATCAATCAACCATATACACATGTATTTTTTTCAAAAGCCCTATTAATATCTTTTTAAAAAGTCATTGTATTAAAAATCTAAGGTCTTATTTATATACAATTGATTCTTAGGTATAGAATCTCTCCTCCAGTTCGTATTTGACTGTGTTGAGTATTTCTTAAAAGTAAAGTAGAGACAACAAAGAGGCAGTTTGATTCATGCATTTACTTCTTTCATTTATTGAAACTTCAACCACCTATCTCCTAAAATGGAATACACTGGTTTAAAAAGATAAGGTGGCTGAGTGCAGTGGTTCATGTCTGTCATCTCAACTGCTTAGCAGTGTAAAAAGTAAAGTAGAGGTTCCTCTTCAAAGACTTTCCTTCCTGTCTAATTAGGAATAAAGAGTAACTTCTCTTAGAAGCAAAATTTATTCAAAGACCTGTGCTAACATTCTTAGATACCTGCTAGCTGTAATAAATAAATCAATATACTTTAGTTCTTAGCTCCCACAATTTAGCCTAAATATTTGCCCTGGCATGCTCATACCAGTCCAAGCAAGCGGTGGGTCATAGCCCAGTTCCTCTTCCTTATTTAAAAGTGTTTGTACCTTTCTTAGCGTTCCACAAGTTACTTCCTCCTTCATTGGTTCCCCTCTACCTTTACCTCTTTTAAAAAGTTCTAAGTTACTAGCCAATCAGGACAAATACAGAATGTGAGGTCCTGTTCCAGCCAGTGGCAACCGGACACAGCAGTAGGGTGGACGCGTGAGGTTGTAAATGACCCTGTCTCCTTTGTTTGGTGTACTATTGTGGCAAAACTGCTGGTGAGTGTACCCTTTCTGCAGGAAGCAAAAATGGCCTTACTAAATAAATTAAATTTATATTCAACTGCTATTTCTTTATGGCACCGAAAAACAAACACTTCAAACAGGAGACTGACGCAGGAGAATCGCTTGAGGCCGGGAGTTCCAGATTAACATGGACGCAGGAGATTCCAGATTAACATGAACAACATAGCCAGACTTCATCTCTAAAAAAATTTAAAAACAAGCTGAGTACAGTGGCATGCCCTGTAGTCCTAGCTACTCAGGAGGCCAAGGTGGAGGATCCCTTGAGGCCAGTAGTTCGAGATCAGGCTAGGCAACATGGCGAAATCCTATCTCTACAAAAAATACAAAAATTAGCCAGGCATGGTGGTGCACTCATTGTACTCCCAGCTGCTATGGAGGCTGAGGTTGGAAGATCAACTGAGTCCAGGAGGTGGAGGTTGCAGTGAGCTGAGGTCCCATCACTGCACTCTAGGGGTGACAGAGGGGGACCTTGTCTCAAAAATAAAGAAATAAAATAAATAATAATAATCAGCCAAGTGTGGTGGCACAGACCTGTAGTCCCAGTACTTGGGAGGCGGAGGCAGGAGGATCACTTGAATCCCAGGAGTCTGAGGCCATGGTAAGCTACGATCATACCATTGCACTCCAGTCTGAACGACAGAGCAAGACCTCATCTCTACATATAAATAATAAAACTTGAAGGTAGGTATTAATAGAAACATAGTTAATTCACTGATGCTTACTCACATGAGAAGCCCATAAATGTCTAGAAAAATAGGACATTTTAACAGTTGGATACAGAAAGGGAAACAATTCAATACATTAATTTGTAATTCAAAAATTTTGCAATTTACAGTAAGAAATAATTTTGAAAAACACTTTTACCAACATAAGACTTGATTAACTAACGATAATTTTGGTTAGAACATAGTCTCGGCAGTGAAATGAGTAGAAAGAGGCTCAACGGAAATACGTGATTAGAAGACGCAGAGAAGTGCATGTCATTCTTCTTGTGGCTTTAGGGTTTTAAGTTTAGATATTGACTGGGTAAACATAGTGAGACTTCGTCTCTACAAAACTACAAAAATTAGCCCAGTGTAGTGGTGCACACCTGTAGTCCCAGCTACTCAGGAGACTGAGGTTTAAGCTTAGATATTAGAAAGAAAAAATAAATCAGTTGTCAGATTATAAGTGAAAATAAAAACTTTGTCTAGATGACTCTAATGCAGTGTGGTAGGAAAACAGTGGCAGGAAAAATAGGAAAGTGCTTCCTTTCCCACAGCAGAAGGATGAATACTGCTAGAAAAAACAGTCCACTGCAGAAGGTATGCCAAAGTGAGGGCATCCAAAAGGAAATTTCCAGGTATGTCTGAGAAGCTATTTGCAAAGATATGGTCCATCAGAGGAAATTACTTTAGGTACAAGCTCTTCCTAAGGTATGTCCTGGTGCTTCTGATATTGTCACACATCTCCCTGATACAAACTTGCAAGGAATGCAGAAACTTTGTTTTGTTTTAAAATGTTTAAACAAAATATTTGTCTGAATGGATATTATAAAAACAACTCAAATATCATTATCTGATTTACTAAGCAGATTTTTACTCAAAAAAACTTTCCAAAATATGTATCACCGGCTGAAAAATCTCGTTACGATGTCTGTTTTCCAAGTTAAAGAAAAATTCTGCCATGAAGTGAAAACAACACAAGCTCCATCTAGTGGTTAAACTGAGTAGGTGCGCTTTAAATTGAGATGGAATGAAATGAGGTGATGATCACTATCCAGTGGTGAAATTTAATAAAAACAGAGGAACTTGATGCTGCCATCCAGTGGCCAGAATGAGAAACTGCTATAAGTATTCACAGAATTACGCAATTTTAGATTAGAAGGAATTTTGAATCTTCATCCTGTCCAACTCATTTGATGCTGAAATCCTCTATAAGTTTTTGCTAAAAAATAAAAAACTACATGATTTTTGAAGGAGACATGAAAAAATTTCAAATCCTTGTTTGAATAGTTCTACGTAAAACCACTATTAGAAATACATATGCACATTTAATTAAAACATATTTTAAATATACGTATACAATATATATTTACTTTATATATTTACATTATTATGAATTCTATACTATATAAGCCATATATTTTTACTTGACTGCATTTAGTCTACTACTAAATAATAGTATCTAAGGAATCACAATTCCATTTTCTGGTTATGTATATTTATCATTTCAGGGTGAGACTAAATTTACCCGAATAAAAATATAAATTAATTTAAAGGAAAATATAGAGTCAGTGATAGTGGGGACTATAAATGGATATAATGGCATAGAAGTCCCAATTTTAAAAAAAAATCATTAAATCACCATACTTCATGAGACAACCTTATTTAATCTTCGGTTTACTCTGATTATTCTTTTTTTTTCCTTCAAGTAAGTCTTTCCTAGCTTTGTCACATGGTACTTGGTCAGTTCATTCACCTACAATGAACTAGAAAAGTATAGCCCGCAGTAATCACATCAGGCACATTCTCAATAAATTTATGTTGAATAAGTGAATTTATGAAGAACTAAATATTGCATGCTTATTTAGTATACAGAGAGGCCAAGAGAAAGTTAAGAAAGTTTTTCATGTTTAAACAGATACTAAGTGGAGTAAAAAATGTATCTCCCCAAAAGAATTCTATTTAATATTTACTATGTGCCAACAATGTGCCAAGCATTGTGCTGGTGACATGAATGACATGAATGGGGCTGGTGACATGAATGACATGAATGGGGCTGGTGACATGAATGAAGGGAGACTGTCACCACTCCTGACTAATTTCTGTAGTTTTTATAGAGACGAGATCTCACTATGTTACCCAGGCTGGTCTCAAACTCCTGTGGTCAATTGATCCATCTGCCTTGCCTCCCAAAGTGCTGGGATTACAGGCGTGAGTCTTTGTGCCAGGCCCTGCTTTTTTAAAATACAGTTTTATGAAAACATAGCCACAATCTTTCATTTATGTATCACCTACGGCTGCTTTACCACTGCAATGACGGAACTGATTATTTGCCACATCATCACTGTCCTAAAGGGGAATGATGCCTTCTGTCCCTTGTTCATGCACAGTGCACATGTATCATCTTGCTGTGTAGCAGAGAAAGTACTACAAATTGTCACAATCAGATCAAGAAAAAAGGCAAAGATGTGGGAAGGTTGAAACATACATCACTTACCTCTAAACTAGCATGTAAGGAACAGACCAACAAAATGGGAGGATTTGAAATTCGGAATCCACAGACCCCAGGGATTAACTGCAGTTCTGAGAAATTAATATCATGTCATTATCATAGAAGGTAACTTGAAAAGTGTCCATAAAGATAACTAAAGTACTGGAGAGTAAAAGAGCAACATGTAAACTTTTACTCCTGGGTAGAATTCCTGAGATATTTAAGATCAACTCCATGGAACTGAAATATCCACGTTATTTCCCCTTTACCAGCAGTTCCCGCCTCCCTTCTCCCCACCTTCTTAGCAGAACACCAAAAATCTTAGACCCAAGGTAAAAATGACCTCTTCTGGAAGTTTTTCTGGACCCCATTCTCTGCCTTCCTATTCCCAAGCCAGGATTCCTTGTTCTGCTCAACTGTTGCTACTCTATTATGAAACCATGTCAATGAGAGGGAGCATCAGCTTTTAGTGGCATGTAATTGTACTGTTGCCCAAAGGCAGAAATATGAATGAAATGACCTATGAAGGTGACTTTTAGTTCTAGGATTGTTAGGTCAAGTGGTTTAACTTACAAAACACACACAGAGACACACATGCACACACACATACAACAGAGGGGGCTTTTAAAAAAAGATCTGCCTAAGTATAATATATAAAAAAAGGTAAATTAATAACAGATGCTCTACTAATTAGAATTAAGCAGACTGAACTGGAGCAAGTTAAATTCCATAGGGTTAAGATAGCTAGTCAGAGATAACACTACGACTGACTAAAAGAATGTTAAAATATGATGACTTTTTATATAGTCATCAAATCCAGGAGTAAGCAAACTATGGTGATATGGTTTGGCTCTGTGTCCCCACCCAAATCTCATCTTGAACTGTAATCCCCATATGTGGAGGGAGGGACCTGATGAGAGATGATTGGATCATGGGGGCGTTTTCCCCCATGCTGTTCTCATGATAGTGAAGGAGTTCTCACAAGATCTGATGGCTTTAAAAACGGCAGTTTTTAATGTCCTCTCTCTCTCTCTCACCTGCCACCACCTCCAATGAGCCTTGCTTTACCTTCGCTTTCTGACGTGATTGTAAGTTTCCTGAGGCTTCCCCGGCCATGTGAACTGTGAGTCAATTAAAATTCTTTCCTTTTCAAATTACCCAGTCTCAGGTGGTATCTTTATAGCAGTGTGAAAACAGACTAATATGTATGGCCATATGGCCTGTGGGCCAAATTTGACCCACTAGTTTTGTTTTTGTTTTTGAGACAGAGTATCATTCTGTCACCCAGGCTGGAGTACAGTGGCTCAATCATGGCTCACTGCAGCCTTGACCTCCCTGGGCTCAGGTGATCTTCCCACCTCAGGCTCCCAAGTAGCTGGGACTACAGATGCATGCCACCACTCCTGGCTAATTTCTGTAGTTTTTATAGAGATGAGGTCTCACTATGTCACCCAAGCTGGTTTCAAACTCCTGTGGTCAATCGATCCATCTGCCTTGCCTCCCAAAGTGCCAGGATTACAGGCGTGAGTCTTCGTGCCAGGCCCTGCTTTTTTAAAATACAGTTTTATGAAAACATAGCCACAATCTTTCATTTGTGTATCACCTATGGCTGCTTTACCACCACAATGACAGAATTGAGTATTTGCCACAGAGACTGTATAGCCCAGAAAGCTTAAAATATGTCCTATCTTGTCCTTCACAGAAAAAGTTTGCTACCCCTGATCAAATTTAATTCTTTTATTTCCAAATAAGAAAACCCATCTCAAAGAATTTAAATAACTAGCATAATAACAGATCTAATTATTTTAGCAGCCAAGGTAAAATACAGGTATCCTGACTTGATTGGAATATCCCATCTTGCAATTTGGTTGCTACAAATTTGAATACCAATGGTCCCTGACTTAATGATGGTTTGACTTAAAATTGCTCAATTCTACAGTGATACAAAAGTGGTACACCTTCAGTAGAAGCCATACTTCGAGTACCCATACACCCATTCTGTTTTTCACTTTTAGTAAAGTATTCAATAAATCATATAATATACTGAATGCTTTCTTATAAAATAGCATTTGTGTTAGATGGTTTTGCCCAACTCTAGGCTATGTAAGTGTTTTGAATGTGTTTTAAGGTAGGCTAGGCTAAGCCATGATGTTCTATAGATTAGGTGTATTAAATGCATTTTTTACTTAAGATATTTTCAGCTTATGATGGGCTTATCAGGAAATAACCCCACTGTAAGTCAAAGAGCACCTATATATATACAATACTATCTCAGGCCAGCCTGGGCAACATAGCAAGACCTCATCTCCACTAAATCATCATCATCACCATCATCATCATCATCCGGTCACAGTGGTGTACACCTCTAGTCCCAGCTACTTAGGAGGCTAAGGTGAGAAGATTGCTTGAGCCAGGGATATCAAGGCTGACCTGAGCTTGATTGCATCATTGTACTCCCGCCTAGGTGACAGAGCAAGACCCTGTTTCAAAAACAACAAAAAAAAAATCAATAAAAAATGGAAACAAATTTAAAACGGTATCTCAGGGTTTAAAGCAATCTGAAGGATCAAGTTTATGTTGAACTCTCAAAGCACTTATGATCTTTCCACGTCCCATGTGATTGAGAAATAGGGTCATGCAGGAAAAAGAAGCTCTGCATGGTAGAGTTTCACTTCTATCTGCTGGGGTTAACTGCTCACAGGAATTGCTATACTCTTTGGTACATGGCAAAAGCCACAAAAGGAAAATATTTAGGAAAAAAGAGGAGGGAAAATGAGTATTTACAGTACTGCTATGTCCTACTTGGCTTATTGTTTTGAACTTGACTAACCCTAAAACCAAATCTTTAAATAGGTTTTATTATTCACATTAGATAAGTGGAAAGAAAAAACAATGACACAAGATGATATAACTTGTGCAGTGTCAAAAAACTATTAAGCAGCAAAGTGTGATTAACACCCAAGTCTTTCTGGATCTGACTCCAAGCTCCAAATTTCCTCCTGTCCTCCATGCCCCTTGTTTCAGGCACTCTATATTGGCCAAGCCACATGACCCTTACCTTGGACTTCATTTTCTTTTACCTCCTTACTAAGGGATAGACTCAAAATCATGCTAAAATCTATAAACTCAGTCTTACACTCTGGAAATGTCATTTCTTATTTGAGAATTCTCAGTGACATTTTTGAAGCACACTCTCCATGGGGCATATACATTACACATAATACAAAGACAAATGAACATTGAAATAAAGTTAAAATACAATGACTTATTAGGTAAAATTAATACACTTACTGTTATCCATCTTAAATCTGGTGCTGAGTTCATGGCCAAACCATCCCACTAATCTAAAATATAAATAAAAACATTAGGTTTTTTTTGGGTTTTTTTGGATGAAGTCTTGCTCTGTTGCCTAGGCTGGAGTGCAGTGGCATGATCTCAGCTCACTGCAACCTCTGCCTCTTGGGTTCAAGTGACTCTTGTGCCTTAGCCTCTCAAGTAGCTGAGACTACAGGCATGCACCACCATTCCCAGCTAGTTTTTGTCTTTTTAGTAAAGATAGGGTTTCACCATGTTGGCCAGGCTGGTCTTGAATTCCTGAGCTCCAGTGATCAGCCTTGGCCTCCCAAAGTGCTGAGATTACAGGTATGAGCTACTGTGACTGGACATGATATTTTGATCTATAAAAATAAACACTACTAATTTAGAAATCTGGGGCCTGCATTATAAAGCCATTTGTAATATAAGTAATCAAATACTTTAGCAGATAAAATGCTATATAGTATCATATGGTAATTAATATTTATAATGTAAAGAATGAGGATAAAAATCTGTCCATCTCTATTATTATTTTATTTTTGTGTGAAATAGCAACTTGAGAGTTATAGTTAATGACCTTTTTTATTTAAAATAAAATGAACAAAAATATTAAGCAGTTTTTTATTTTAAAATTAAGCTAAAATCTCAAAAAGGCCAAACAATTAATACAATATTTTCACAATAGAATCTCTAAAGAGAAATGTACCCAAAATACCCATATAATTGTTGAAAGTTTTAAAAATACTTTTAAAAGAAATTGGTTGCTTTCACATTGTTTTTGTTTTGTTTTGTTTTGTTTTTGTTTTTTAGACAGAATTTCACTCTTGTTGCCCAGGCTGGAATGCAATGGCGTGATCTCGACTCACCACAACCTCCGCCTTCCAGGTTCAAGTAATTCTTGTGCCTCAGCCTCTCAAGTAGCTGGAATTGCAGGCACGTGCCACCACGCCCAGCTAACTTTTTTTGTATTTTTAGTAGAGATGGGGTTTCTCCATGTTGGTCAGACTGGTCTTGAACTCCCAACCTCAAGTGATCCGCCCGCCTGGGCCTCCCAAAGTGCTGGGATTACAGGCGTGAGCCACCGCCCCCGGCCTCACGCCTGTAGTCCCAGCACTTTAGGAGGCCAAGGTGGGTGGATCACGAGGTCAGGAGTTCGAGACCAGCCTGACCAACATGGTGAAACCCCGTCTCTACTAAAAATACAAAAGTTAGACAGGCATGGTGGTGCACACCTGTAGTCCCAGCTAAACAGGCGACTGAGGCAGGAGAATTGGTTGCAGTGAGCTGAGAAGGTGCCACTGCACTCCGTCCTGGATGACAGAGTGAGACTCCGTTTCAAAAAAGTGAGACATCCAAAAAAAAAAAAAAAAAAAAGTAAAATAAGCCAGACATAAAATACAAAATATATAGGAAAAATCATATATGTGATATTAGATGAAAAAGACTACAAAACAATTTAGAGAAAAATATAAAAAAATTAGAAAGAGAAATATCATGTTGCTTCTAATCAATTATCCCTGAATAATATTTTAGTTTTAGTAATGTCAAAATAAAAATTCCAAGGCACTATTTTTTGGGACATGACAAAATGTTTTAAAATTTATATAGAATATATGGGTGAACACAGTAAATTTTGAAATAGAAAAGTATAGCAAGGAATATGCTACATTATCTTATAATAGTATCTTATATGTTTTATATAATATAGCATATTATAAAGTGCAGTACATGAGACTAATTCTAGTAAAAGATACATCAGTGAGACAAATGAGATATGATAGTAAATACAGAAACAGTCCTCAGATCATGTCACAATTATCACCTCTTAATTATGACATTTCCAAAATGCAAAAATGAAAAAATTATATTTACATACGCATGATTTTCAAAACAGAAATTTCTAAGTATAAAACAGAAGAAAATTCAAAGGAACATACCAACAGATTTATAAACATTTAAAATTCTGTATTAAAAAGACAGACAAAATTGCAAGGCAAACCAGATGGGGAAGAGGAGTGATATCTGTCCCATATGAAAGAGTTTTCACTAAGAGTTTTTACACAGAAAAAGGACAATGTACCAAGAGCAACCCAGCCACAGAGCACCGACAGGCAGTTTATAAAGGAGAAATGTCTGTGCTCCATGAATTCAGGAAAAGGAAACAAAACAAACAAAAACACCTCAATCTCACTAATGTTTCACACTGTAAAGATGAGACCATATTTTATATATCAAATCTGCAAAATGATTTCAAATTATGCTTATTTTCATTAAAGATTCAAAGAAAAGGAAACCAGCCACTTGTTGAATAATGATAATAAATAAGTAATAAAATCTAGAGGATAATTTAAGAAGAAGATATATGGGAAATATGCATTGTTTTCTGTCCCAGAAATTTTACTCCTTCCAATTTATCTAAATTGGATTACACTATTTGTATTACACTATCTGAAGTACACCAAGATTTGTGTACTAGTGATAAGGAACAGTGGGCAGAGAAAATCTAGGCAGAAAAGAGTGGGTCCCCAGGAATTCCCACCCTGAAGCTGAAAAACCTGAAACCATAGCCCGAAGTGAGAACTTCTAATTTCCATTTTCCCGCTGAAATGTTGCCTTTTCCTAAACCACCCATGGCCCCACCCCGCCCCATCCTGTGCCTATATAAATCCAAGACTCAGCCAGTAGACAGGATACAGCTAGGCATAGGAGAGAAGTGGCTTGACTTCAGGGGGAAAGCTTGACAGCGTTAACTTCGAGAAAAATCTGGCGCAACACTGGCCCTTTGCCCTAGCTGGTGGAAGGCAGCTGCCTCGTGTGAAAAGGCAGACGCCCCACTGGGCTATTAACACTTATGCTGCCTGCGGACAGCAGAGCTAAAAGAGCACAGTAACATGCCCTCTGGGGCTTTGAGAGTCGCAGGCACCCCCGCTTGGACTCTGCTGTGGGGCCTGCATGGAGTTCACTCCTGCCGATTCTAAAGCGTGGGACCAGTTCCTACACCGGCTCACCTGTGCGCTCCCTCCCACGAAGGGTGGAACGCTGCAGGTCCAAGTGCGTGGAGCTGGATCCTACCAGCACCGAAGTGGCCAGCCGATTCCAGCACTCATTCATTCCAGCTCCCGTACTCGTTCGCTCGTGCACTCTCTCCCGCGAGGAGTTGAGAGCAGCGAGCGGGCTGAGTAAAGGAGGCATCCCTGTCACGAGTTCCGAGAAGGGGTAAGGGAAATATCCTGCTTCATTAGGACAATTAACACAATACAATTTTCAGTGTCAAAACCACCTGAATATCTTGTAATGGAGAACTGATAGAAACAAATTACACCATTGCATGTGAAGGGATACTCTGCAGTCATTATAAAAATCCTATTTAAAATAATATATATATATATATATATATATAAAGATTAAAATGGAGATCACAATATTTTGAGTGTGATTCTAGTTTTAAAACAATAACATGTATGTACGTATATTTAACTATGGCCAAAATGTTATGTATTTTAATTTATGCTTTATTCCTATCTATATTTTCTAGATTTTTCTTAAAGAGCACATATTGTTGTTGCATCAATGAAAGGTTCTAATGATCATTTTAACTCCTCTTTATTAGTCCAAATTTATTTTAATTTCAAAAATATTTTATGTATTTTGCATATAGTTTTATAGAATTAATTAGCAGTCTGATTAATTATGCAAAATGATTAATTTTTAAAAATCTATCACTTAAAAATATACAGTTCTCATTAACTTATTAAAATTCATAGTGTACCAGCCCAGGCATACCTTTGAAACCTTACTTCTAATATTTATTCTCTCATTTCAAGTAATTCATTATGAGAACCTAATGATCCTCTCTTTTTGTCCCCAATGGTTCTTCTGCCTATAATGATGACATTGGGTGGAATCTGCATAGGAGGAACTGAAAAAAATCAGAAAAGAGTGGTAAAAGCTCAAGTGATGGAATATCTACTGAAGTTCCAGTTTAAAAAAAAAATTACCTAAAATAAAGAAAAGGTGCCCAATTTGAATTTCAAAAGCTACACCCTTGATACAATTAAGGATATAGAATACAAGAGAGCAGGGCCATTTTTAGAGCAGTGGTTATATTATGTATCCTGCAGAAAAATGAGGCACATCCATAGAAAGAATCAACAGGACCCCTAAGAGATGGAAGTAGTGAGCAAATGAAAAATCTGAAGGGCTACTGTACCCTTTCTCTCCTAGCCTCCTTCTTAGGTACCTTCCCCAAATTGCTAATCCAGGAAAATTCAACATATTCAGTGATGAACAATGAAAAAAGAACTGGGTATTAACACTAACACAAAGATTTTCCACGAAAAATGGGAGAAATCTACAAAAAATGAAAAATATGCAGCAGGAAAAGACTGCCTAAAAGTGGGTGAGAAATGTAATGAAAATGAATACATAAAGAAAACAACAGAAGCATAATGAAATAATATTCCATGTGTTTAGAAAAAGCCAAGTAAAAATGTAGGAATAGGATTAACATATCTTAACAATAGGAGGGATGAAAATGAGCATGCAGAAATCAGGAAAGAATTAGAAAAGAAAAATAAAACACATAAAAGAAAGAAAAAAAGATTTGAAAAACCGCAAGAAAGGCAGGATACTGTAGAAAAACTAGCAAGGGACAAAAGATAGTTGTGAGAAAAAATAAACAAAGAGATATATTTTAAATAGTTTAGAGAGAAAATGACAAATTTAGTAAACAGATAAATAAGTTCCATCATAATCAGAATAAGTTTCCAAAGAAGGAAAGCATGGGAAGAAATTTTTTCAAGTTATAATTCAAGATAACTTTGAGGAAATAAAAATGATTTGAATCTACATTGAAAAAAATGCAACATTCTCTGAGTTAGTTGGGAGGAATTAACTCAGAATGGTCAATTTTGGTTACTGCCTATTAAAATTTTTGGATTTTAAGGATAGAGAAAAAATTGAAGTTCCACTCAAAAAAGGGTTAAGTGAGAATAAAGAAAGAAATGTCAGATTGGCTTCAAATGTATCAAATACAACCATTCAATGACAGAGACTAATACAGAAATACCTGTATAATAGAGGGAAAAAAAACATGATACATGAATGCTATGTTTGACTAAGTCAAATTGTATAAGTTTTACTGATATTGATCAAGCAAGTGTTCAGCTAATATTTTTCCCATGAATTCTTCATTACCTGAAAAAGAACTTAAGTTAGCCAAGAGATGACTGGTGAAACTATAACAAAATGACATATTATGACTATTGAATGTATTTAATTATAGGAATGAGACTAAACAAATGTGGAGATTAAGGTAATAGTAAATAGGAATTGACATGTGAAAGTGTAAAAATAAACAACTAAACAAATAGGGGAGTTAATGAAGTTTTACTTACTATCCATAATTTAAACATGATAGATCAGGTAAAACAAGTAAAATCAAATCTAAGAATACAAAGTGAATATCAAGAAAGTTAAAATTATTGACAAAAGTATCCTTCTTATCATTTTTTTTTTTTTGGTCTGAATTCCACCTTGTCATATATAAAGATTGCATCTTACTTTATTTTCCAATTTCTATACTTTTGCTCATCCTTTTATTCTATTTTTTCTGAGTTATTTATTTTAATTGAGCCTCTGCTTTGTAGTACAATCTGATGACTTTATCTTTCAATATGTGAATTAAATCTATTGATATTTATTACTTTGACAAATATGTCTGGTCTTAATTCAATGTCATTTAATGCCATATTTTCTATTTCTAAAGTTTTTTTAAAAAGTCTTTCAACATGAGATGATTTGCTTTTTTACCCATTATTTTTTATTTAGTACTTTGATATATAAGGTTTTAATTTAAATTTTTCTTTTCCTTTATTCTACTAGTTCTCTTCCGTGAACAATTAGAGATTTAGCAGCTTTCCTCTTCCTTCTACCTAATCTGTTATCACTTGATAGTTTTGTTAATAATTTGAAAAATTCACAATAAAGATAAAACAGTTATGAAATGCTGTTCATAACATAATGCCACACCAACACTCATAAAGCAAACATTACAGAGACTATAAGGAGAGAGAAATATCCTGTGGCAGAAGTTTTATTAACCTCTGTAAGTCCATGACAGATCAAGTGGACAAATATATCAATTAAGACGGTAAATCTAACATAAATATTTAATGCGGTGACTTGAAATAAAGATTATAGCTTTCAAAAGAAATACTCATAAAATGTTGACTATAACTACACAAAATCTTTAATATCTCCAAAATGTATATATTGCTGACCATAGTATCTGAGTATAATCCAATAAGACTAAAAATCAATTTAAAAACTCAGAAAATGAAAAGACTCAATTACCTGGCAAGTTTAAAGTAAATTTATCTGAAATCACTTTTAGGATAAAGAGAAATACAAACTGAATTGGTAAAATTTCCTTTATAAGAATGATTTTTAAAAGCTCCAGATCAAGACTTTTGGGAAATTGCCAAAACAGTGCAGAGAGAACAAATTCATAGCTTTAAACTGTACATCAATTTAAAAATTAGAAAGAAAGTAGATAAATCAATAATAAGACTAAAAAGTGTTATAAAAGTACATGATACGAATCTAAAGAGCAGTATGCAATTAACAAAGAAAAAAGCTGAAATTAATAGCTAGAAAACATAAAATGACAGTTACATTGATACATAAATCAAGTTTGTTGTGGTGAGGGAGAGGAATACCAATTAATCAAGAAAACACAAGAAGGAATAGCTATGAAAAGAAAAACATATGCAGAAGGATATTCACAAAATAGGGAAAAATAAGCACATCATAAGAGAGGCATTGCTTAAATTAATTTACAAATTTAGATTAAATGAATAATTTTCTGGGAGAATATTACTTATTAAACCTAATCCCAGAAAGGAACAAAAATGGAAACTAATAGATTTTAATAGGAGAAATAGAGAAAAAGCTTAAACATCTGAAACTCACAAAAGAAGGTAATCTCATGGGGAAATTCTATCAATACCTTTTAGTAGATAATTCCAATGCTATTTAAACTAGCTCAGTGCATAGAAAACAAAAACCAAATCAAAAAAGAGGCATGGGAGATATTATCATTTTTTGTGATGACATTATAATATTAATATTAAACTAGGTTAGGACTGCATGCACAAAATATTCAGTCTTAAAAAATTAATACAAAAATCATAAAATACTGCCAATGGATTCTAACAGCATATTAAATAATAACACATTATGAACAGTAGGGTTCACATAGATCAAAAATGGGTCTATACTAGCAAATTTATTAATATACAATTCATTTTATTAATAAAGCTTAAGGAAAAACAAGAAGATTATCTCCTTAAACCCTGTAAAGACATTTACAACATTCTTATTCTTAAGTTTTAAAAAAACTAAAGAAAACAATGGTAGAAAGATACTTAATGTAATGAAATACAGCAATCGCAGCCTGAAAGTCAAACTCAGATTTAGCAACACCATAGTTACTTTCATTAATACCAAGATTTGGCAGATATAAAAATAGGAAAGAAAATGCAAATTATTACTACCATACTTTCAAGTTACATAATTTTTTACTTGATATGAATATTTGGATACATTAGTATGGTAGTCTGGTGGAAAATTAATATAAGAAACAAATATCTGAAATCTAAAATTGCAACAAATTTATATATTACCAAAAAAATTTCAAGACCTACATTCCTGAATAACAAAAATACTTGAATAATATTTAATATCAAGAAAATGTCAATTATCCTTAAATTGATGCACAATTTTAATATGATTTCAGGTGATAAAATGTGGATATGTGTCCCTGCCCAAATCTCATATTGAAATGTAATTCCCAATGTTGAAGGTGGAAGTTGATTGGATCATGGGGATGGATTTCTCATGAGTGGTTTAGCACCATCCCTCTTGGTACTGTCCTTGCAATCGTGTGTGAGTTCTGGTCAAACAATTTCTGGTCGTTTAAAAGTGTGTAGCATCTCATTCCTTGCTCTCTCTTGGCCTGCCATGTGAGGTGCCTGCCCCTCATTTGCCTCCTGCCATGATTATAAGTTTCCCGAGACCTCTACAAAAGCCGAGCAGATTCCAGCACCATGCTTCCTGTACAGCCTGCAGAATCATGAGCCAATTAAACCTCTTTTCTTTGTAAATTACCCAGTATCAAGTATTTCTTTATAGCAATGTGAGAAAGGCCTATACACCAGTAAAAATAGGTTTTTATTTAGGAAGCAGAAAAGCTTATTCTAATGTCATTTGGGAAAACAAATAATATTAAGCAATCTCTAAAAAACAAGAACAATGAAGTGAAGTATTTCAACAAGATATTAAATGTCGTAAAACTCCAAAATGAAAACAATGTGGTAATTTGTTACGAAATCAGTTAATATATAACTCATTATACTAATAAAGCTAGAGAAACTCAGGGTCAATTCTGTAGACCAACAAATCAGAAGAGAAAGTCCTATCAAGCAACAACATATTTTTTTAAAATCCTCTGCAGCTCATATTACAAAGGGTTAATCTTTCTAGTACATGAGTATATAGAGAACAATAAGGCAAAAATAAAAATCTAAGAAAAAAGACCAAAGGATATGAATAGACCACTTACAGAAAAGAAAAACAAATAATTCTTAAAAGTTAAAATCTCTCCAATTACTATTAATATCAATACAAAATAAAACTACATTGCGATACCATTGTTCATCTCTCAGATTGGCAAAAATGCAAAAATCTGATTATGTACTCTATTGGTGTGGCTGTGGGTAAAGGCTAACTTCCATGTATTACTTTGGGAGTATAATGTGATGCACCTCTGTGAAAATAAATGAGCAATAGCTACCAAAGTTATAAAGACAAACACCATTGACGTAGGAAATTCACTTCTGGAAATTTAATCTCCAGAAGTATTTAAATAAGTATGAAGTAAATTATGTATAATTATAATCAAGTGCATCTGTTTAGTAATAGTCCAAGATCAAAAGGAACCTACAACTTGTCTACACAGAAAACCAACAAAGAAATATCAAAGTTAAACTATAGTCTACCAAATGGACCTAACAGATACAGAATATTTCATTCAACTCTTTTAGCAGACACATTTTTTCTCATCAGCACCTAGAACATTCTCCAGGATAGACCATATGTTAGGCCACAAAACGACTCTCAACAACTTTTAAAATGTTGCAATCATATCAAGTATATTTTCTGATCATAAGGGAATAAAACTAGAAATGAGTTACAAAAGGAACTTTGGAAAATGTACAAATACATGGAAATTAAGCAACATGCTCCTGAACAACTGAGTCAATGAAGAAAGTAAGAAGGAAATTTAAAAATTTCTTGAAAGAAACGAAAATTGAAACATAACACACCAGAACCTACAGGATACAGCAAAATCAGTACAAGAGGAAAGTTTATGGCAATAAATGTCTACATCCAAAAAGTAGAAAGATTTCAAATAAAAATCCTAATGATGCACCTCAAGGAACTAGAAAAGCAAGAACTACCAAACCCAAAATTAGTAGAAGGAAGGAAAGAATAAAGATGAGAATAGAAATAAATAAAATTGAGAACAAAACAAATATAAAAGATCAGCAAAACTAAATGCTGTGGTTTTTTTTTTTTAAGGATAAACAAAATTGGCAAACCTTTAGCCAGACTAAGAAAAAAGAAGACCTAAATAAATAAAAACACAAACTAAAAAGGGAACATTACAACTGATACCACAGAAATACAAAGGATAATTACAGACTAATATGAACAGCTGTATGCAACAAATTGAAAAACCTGGAAGAAATTAATAAATTCCTGGACGCACGCGACCTACCAGGGTTGAACTATGAAGAAACAGTAAGAAGACTGAAGCAATAATAAAAAGTCTCCCATTAAAGAAAATCCAAAGATGTGATGGATTCACTAATAAATTCTACCAAACACTTAAAGAAGAACTAATACCAATTCTTCTCAAACCATCTCAAAAATTTAAGAGGAGGGAATACTTTCAAACTCATTCCATGAGATCAGCATTACCCTGATACCAATAGCAGACAAGGACATAGCAAGAGAAAAAGAAAACTACTGGGCAATATCCCTGATGAATACAGTTGCTAAAATCCTTAACAAAATACTAGAAACCCAATTCAAACAACACATTAAAAATATTATTCACCATGATTAAGAGGCATTCATCCCAGGGATGCAAGGATGTTGCATCCAACATCCTTGAACCATCAACACACACAAACCAGTAAATGTCATAATCATATGAACACAGTCTAGGACAAAAACCCTATGATCATTTCAATAGGTGCTAAAAAGGCCCTTAATAAAATTCAACATACCTTCATAATAAATATTCTCAACAAATTGGTTATAGAAGCAATACACCTCAATAACATAAAGGCCATAGATGACAAACCCACAGCTTATATCAAATTGAACAGGGAAAAATTGAAAGCCTTTTTTCTAAGATTGGAACAAGACAAGGATGCCCACTTTAACCACTGCTGTTGAACATATTACTGAAAGTCTTAGAGCAATCAAGCAAGAGAAATAAAAATCATTCAGACAGGAAAAGAAGTTAAATTATCTCTCTCAACTGACGATGTGCTTCTACACCTAGAATACCCTAAAGAATCTGCCAAAAGGGCCCTGAAACTGATAAACAACTTCAATAAAGTTTCAAGCCACAAAATCAATGTAAAAAAAATCAGTAGCACTTCTATTCATCGATAACAATCAAGTTGAGAACAAAATCAATAATACAATCCCATTTACAGTACCTGAAAAAATAAATAAATAAAATACCTAGGAATACATCTAACCAAGGAGGTGAATGATCTTTACAAGGAGAACTACAAAACTCTGCCAAAAGAAATGAGAGATGACACAAATGGAAAAACATTCATTGCTCATGGACAGGAAGAATCAATATTGCTAAAATGGCTATATTGTTCAAAGCAATTTACAGATTCAACACTATTCCTATACCAAGCTACCAACATTATGTTTTCACAGAACTAGAAAAAACTATTCTAAAATATATATAGAACCAAAAAAGAGCCCAAATAGACAAAGCAATCCTAAGCAGAAATAACAAAGCTGGTGGCATCACATGACTTGACTTCAAACTATACTCTAAGGCTACAGTAATCAAAATGGCATGGTACTGCTACAAAAACAGACACATAGACCAAAGGGACAGGACAGAGAATCCAGAAATAAAGCTGCACGATAACAGTCATCTGATCTTTGACCAAGTTGACAAAACAAGCAATCGTAAAAAGACTCTCTATTCAATAAATGGTGTTGGGATAACTGGCTGTCAATATGCATAAGAATAAAACTGGATGCCTACCTTTTACCACATAGAAAAATTAACTCAAGATGGATTAAAAGCTTAAATGTAAGACCTAAAACTATAAAAGTCTTAGAAGAAAACCTAGGAAATACCATTCTGGATATCAGCTTTGGCAAAGAATTTATGACTGAGTCCTCAAAAGCGATCATGACAAAAACAAAAATAGACAAGTGAGACCTAATTAAACCAAAGAGCTTCTTTACTGCAAAAGAAACTATCCACAGAGTAAACAGACAACCTACAGAATGGGAGAAAATATTTACAAACTATGCATCTGACAAAGTTCTAATATCCAGAATCTATAGGGAACTTAAGCAATTGAACAAGCAAAAAACAATCCCATTAAAATATGGGCAAAAGACATGAATAGATGCTTCTCAAAAGAAGACATACAATTGATCAACAAACATATGAAAAATGCTCAATATCACTCAGAAAGATGCAAATGAAACCCACAATGATATACCATCTTACACCAGCCAGGACGGCTACTACGAAAAGGTCAAAAAACAGCTGGGCATGATGGCTTATGCCTGTAATCCCAGCACTTTGGGAGGCCAAGGCGGGTGGATCACCTGAGGTCAAGAGTTTGAAACCAGACTGGCCAACATGGTGATACCATGTCTCTACTAAAACTACAAAATTAGCTGAGCGTGGTGGTGCATGCCGGTAATCCCAGATACTAGGGAGGCTGAGGCAGGAGAATCGCTTGAACCCAGGAGGCGGAGATTGCAGGGAGCTGAGATCACACCATTGCACTCCACCCTGGGCAACAAGAGCGAAACTCCATCTCAATAAAAGAAAAAAAAAAAAAAAAAAGAGAGAGAGAAAAGGTAAAAAAACAACCAACCAATGTTGGTGAGCCTGTGGAGAAAAGAGAACAGTTATATGCTGTTGGTGGGAATGCAAATGTTTTTCAGCTATGTGGAAAGCAGTTTGGATATATCTCTAATAATTTACAAATACCATTCAACCCAGCAATCTCATTATTGGGTACATATCCAAAATAAAATAATTTTACCAAAATGACACATGCACTTGTATGTTCATTGCAGCACTACTCACAATAGCAGACATGGAATCAACCGAGATGCTCATTAATGGTGGGTTGGATAAAACAAAGATGGTACATATACAATGGAATACTATACAGTCATAATAAGGAATGAAAGCATGTCCTTTGCAGCAATATGGTTGCAACTAGAAGCCATTATCCTAAGCAAATTAATGCAGCAATAGAAAACCAAATATCACATGTTCTCACTGATAAGTAGGAGCTAAACATGGACATAAAGATGGGAACGTGGGCCGGGCGCAGTGGCTCAAGCCTGTAATCCCAGCACTTTGGGAGGCCGAGGCGGGCGGATCACAAGGTCAGGAGATCGAGACCATCCTGGCTAACACGGTGAAACCCCATCTCTACTAAAAAATACAAAAAAAAAAAAAAAAAAAAACTAGCCGGGCGAGGTGGCGGGCGCCTGTAGTCCCAGCTACTCGGGAGGCTGAGGCAGGAGAATAGCGTGAACCCGGGAGGCGGAGCTGGCAGTGAGCTGAGATCCGGCCACTGCACTCCAGCCTGAGCGACAGAGCAAGACTCCGTCTCAAAAAAAAAAAAAAAAAAAAGATGGGAACGTGGACATAAGGATGGTAACAATAGACACTGCAGACTACTAAAGCCAGGAGAGAGGGAGGGGATCAAGAACTGAAAAACTACTGGTACTGTGCTCAGTACCTAGGTGACGGGATCAGTAGGACCCCAAACTTCAGCATCACACAATACAACCAGGTAATAAGCCTGCATAGGTACCCTCTGAATCTAAAATAAAAGGTGAAGTTATAAAAATAAAAAATAAGAAATAAACTGGAACTAAACCATAAAGTCATAATCATCAAAAGTTCTAATTTTCTTTTTGTTATGGTTAGAACACAAGTCAAAACATTTCTCAAGTCATTAGACAGTTCATATAAACAGCAGTTCATATAACTGAACTACATCAGTGGGGGTAAACTGGGAGGAAAAAATTTCGACACAATTGTTTTTATGAGATGTCAAGCTAATCATAATGGATTTTTACTTAGAAAATTATTAAGAATTTACTTAGAAGACAGGCATAAAGTACTTGAGACTTTTCTGGTAATGATTTATAAAATCCATGTCCACTTAGAAAATTCTCAACCTGCATTGTGTACATGTAAGAAAGAATTTTGTAATCCTATTAGACAAAACCAAATTGTTTCCTAAATTACATATTAACATATTGAAATGTGCATCTATGTGAAAAACAGAATTTGAAATATGGCTGAATATGAGGTCTTGCCTCAGAGGTGAAGTACATACATCTTATCACAAAGGAAATAATCACTGACTGTAAAATTTTACATGATAGTAATAAACTTGATACTTTATCTATATAGATGTCCATTTTCACTTTTCAAAGCCTCAGGGCAAGCTTTATTTTAAATGTTAACTCGCTAAAATATTTCAACAGAATGAACTTTGAGAGAAAACTATATTCTAGAATTAATTGTTGTTTAGACTAGTAGCTAAAGGACAGATTTTGAACAGTCTGGAGAAAAAAAAGGAAAGGAGGTAAGAATATGTTTCAGGTGTGAGGAAATAGACTATTCTTAGGGCAAAGACATGTCTCTGGCATTACTCCAAACTGAACTCGAGCCACTGAGTTAAATTCAAAGAACCTATCAATGAATTTCACTGTTGAAGTTGACATTCTGTCTAAGTAAGCCGCACTATTCATTGCTAGGAAAATCTGAGCTTCCAAATTGACATCACTGATTCCAGTGTATCTCAAAATATAAAGTCTTAATTTGAGTGGAAATGTTTTGGATAGTCTCATTTATACGCTCACAAATCTATGTTTATATTTCACTGATCCTACCTAATGCAGAACATCATCTCCATAAACAGAACAAAATAAAGGAGGGACAAAAACTCAGGAAGAAAGAAGGACTATCATTCACATAAACATAGACAAATGTCCAAGCTTACATCTAGCATTTAAGGACATTTAAGGACATACAGATGGTTTTATTAGGTCATAAGTCATGAACTGATAATATAATATATTATCTCCAGCATTTAAGTACTGATCATATTTTCAGTTACATGCATTGACACTGTGAATAATTACCACATACTTATTCACTCTACTTGGCACCTGAGAATTTTGCATATGCCCCAAGTATGTCCTTTCCACCTCCAATATGCATATAGGATAGGTGATTTGATTTCCCCACACCCTCTTTTTCCATTAGAATTTTTATTTTTAGTATTGTACTGTTTGATCTTAAAAGAGTTCTGCGGACCTTTTCCATTAAGTTTGCTAAATGTTTAGGCACACACTTAATATTTAGCTTCGGAATTGTTGTCTAATGATTTTTCCAGAAAAGCACTAAATCTGATCAGAAAACTTATTATCCACTGAGAGGCCAAGACAGGAGGACTGCTTAAAGCCAGGAGTTGGAGACTGGCTTCCACAACATAGCAAGATGTCTCTTAGAAAAAAAAAAAAAAAAAATAGCCAGACATGGTGGCACACACCTTTAGTCCCACCTACTTGGGAGACTAAGGTGGGAGAATCACTCGAGCCCAGGAACTCAAGACGACAGTGATCTATGATCGCACCACTGCAGTCCAGCCTGGTGACAGAGCTAGACCCTGCCTCTAAACAAACCAACCAACAAACAAACACCTGATGAGTTTTAAATCGGTTTCCTGTTTTTCTATGCTATATTAAATCTCATGTTGTCATTTCCTCTGATTTGAAAACTATATGGATTCAGAGACAACTACTCATATCATATTGTTTGGAAAACATTTGAGGTGATAAAACTCTAAATATATTAAGAATTTCGCTCATCATTTACAAATAGTTTTCCACAACTTTCTTCTCCACAGTGAATCAATACATTTTATTGCTTCAAGGTTATTTGTTAAGTGGAGAACACCAAAGGGTGCATATAGAACCAAAATTCTAATTTTTAGCTTTGAGTTCCAAAACAAACTTCTGAAACTTAGAGCAGAGACAATTCTCTTTAAGAGCCAAGACTTCTAATTTGCAATAGACATGTTTGATCTCAAATCACGTGTTACATATAGCCCAGCATAAAGTTTATGCCATAAACAGCACATATAAAAGACAACTGAAGAAACAGTGGATCTAACCCATAAATTAAACCAAATTTGCTCCTGCTGAGAAAGGAAGGAGAAGCCTCAGAAAGGGATGAGATTCATACCTGATTTAGGTTCCTAATATTTAGCCAGGCTGTACTCCATACTGCTAGATAAATTATAAGGGATGAGACTGGGACGGTTGAGAAGTCAGTGGGAACTCCACATATGTTTGAGAAGACCTGAGGATGGAAACGGCCTGAGCCATGTTCCCTCAGCCCTAAGACGCAGTCCAAAGGTTCGTAGATCATTTCTTCAGGCCCCAAATGGGTGCCATAGTCTTGGTGTAGGAATGTTAGGAGAATGGACCTGTGTGTGATAGCACTTCCATTTAAAACCCAGGTTCATATCATATCCCCCAGAGACCCAAGAGACTATTTTGAAATTCCTGCTCCCCCAGGGATGGGTATAGAAGTGACTGGCAGACCCCAAGTCCCCAATGGAGCTTTGGGATGGTTGGGACAAACAGCATGAGGCCATTTCAGTTTCACATGCATCTCGGAAGATGCACAGTTAATGAGAGCAGTTGACCAAAAGGTTACAGGCACATCTCAATGTACTCCAGGAAATGACTATGGGTCCGATGACTCTCCCATACCTATGCCTGAGTGTTCTGTATATCATCCACCTTTGCAACCTTAAGTGTCATTCTGTGGAGGAAAGGAAAGGAACTCTGAACCAACAGAACTTAAACTCCGAATTTACTGAGAAGAACAACGAAATTCACTAAGCTTACCTAGAAGTTACAAGACCAAATTTCCTGCAAGAAACAGATGTGGGTTCATGATAGAATTAAATTCAGATAGACAAAAAAAAAGAACATAAAATTATTTGCTCATTTAAGTCCATGACCTAATAACATTTATATATGCAACTTTTCTTTAAAATTATCAAATTTCTAGAAATTAAAAATAGAGCTACTATAAGACCTAGCAATTCCTCCTCTGGACATATACCCAAAGGAAATGAAATCAGCACCTTGTAAAGATATCTGCCCTCCCTTGTTCACTGTAGAATATTCAAAATTGCGAAGATATGGAATCAACCTAAGTGTCCATCAATAGATGACTGGAAAAGAAAATATTATGGACACACACACATACACAGAGAGAGAGAGAGAGAGAGAGACAGAGAGAGAGAAAGAGAGAGAGCCAAAGAGAGAGAGAAGTATTATTTAGCCCTAAAAAAGAATAAGGTCTTGCCATTTACCACAACACAGATGAACCTGGAGTACATTATGCTAAGTAAAATAAGCCGGAGCCAGGTGTGGTGGTACACACCTGTAGTCTCAGCTATGTAGGAAGCTGAGGTGGGAGGATCACTTGAGCCTGGGAGTTTAAGGCTGCAGTGTGCTGTGATAGCCCCTGTGAATAGCCATCACCCTCCAGCCTGGACAACATAGTGAGACTTTGTCTCTAAAAAATTAATAACAAAAAAAAGAAAGAAAGAAAAAAGCCAGACATGGAAGAATTGCATGATCTCACTTATGTATGAAATCTAAAAAAAATTCAAATATACAGAGATAGAGAACAGAAGAGTGGTTACCAAAGACAGGTGTGAGGGAAGAAAATGCAGACAGATAGGTCAGAGGACACAAAGTAGCAGATACGCAGGATAAACAAGTCTAGAGCTCCAATGTACAGCATGAGGACTATAGGTAGTAAAATTGTACTACATTTGGGATTCATGCAAAATGAGTAGATTTTCACTGTTCTTGCTAGAAAAAAATGGGTAACTGTGTGAAGGTGGATATCTTAATCTGCTTCACTACAGTGACCATTTTACTGCTTCTATGTATCCCATATATCATGTTATAGACCTTAAATATATACAGTAAAAAATAAAATTATGAAAAATATTATGGGAAAGACACATGGGCGTTTCTACTCCATAGTCCTTTCTTTTCTTTCTTTCTTTTTTTTTTTTTTTGAGATGGAGTCATGCTCTGTTGCCCAGGCTGGAGTGCAGTGGCACGATCTTGGCTCATTGCAAACTCCACTTCCTGGATTCAATCCATTCTCCTGCCTCAGCCCCCGAATAGCTGGGATTACAGGCATGCACCACTAGGCCCAGCTAATTTTTTGTATTTTTAGTAGAGATGGAGCTTTGTCATATTGGCCAGGCTGCTCTCGAACTCCGGACCTCAGGTGATCCACCCATCTCGGCCTCCCAAAGTGCTGGGATTACAGGCATGAGTCATCGTGCCCAGTCCAGAGCCCCTTCTGAGATAGAGCTGCTTTCTTCTGTTCTCCTTTTTCGAAGGAAACATTTTATATTTTGGAGAACCTCCAACTTGGGGAGACCCTCTGATATGGCGATAACCAGTGAATCAGCAGTTTGGATATTTCCTCCCAGAGCCATTAGGATTCTAGATACTACTTACAGCTTCAGTGATTTGGGTTCTGAGGACTTCTGTGGATTCTCGGAACACAGCGTGAACAAAGCAATATGTTCTTGTGGCTTCAGGCTACAGCAAACTTTACCTTGCTTTCCAACCTTTTCTATTCAGAGTGGTCTTTGTAAACCAATAATCTGAAGTTTCTTTATCATTCTCTACCCAGAAATATTACATGTTGGTGCAAAAGTAATTACAGTTTGTCATTACTTTCCATGGCAAAAACCACAATTACTTTTTCACCAGCCTAAATAGTTTCAGTTTTTTCTCTTTGGTAATCATAACAAAAATACTTGGGAAATAATGTACTATTCAAATATACAAGGTTTGTATATTTCTACTATTTTATGCTATATATATTTATACTATTGCAAATATACAACTTTGTATATTTCTGCTTTCCTGAAAAATTTATTGACATATGACTGAGCCTTTCTTCTTATTATTTTTTCATCAAGTTCTCGCTTCTATTATAGACACACATGTGACCTGTTGACAAAGAGGACCAGACTATTTTCTTTCTGGTTCCTCTAGGTCACTGGAAACTCTTATGAGCAGGGCCTTGTTCTGTTTCTCTTTGCATGCCTAGGTCCTAACATGCAACCTGGCATATGGGAGCTCTACAGATACTTCTTAAAGTATGTTTAAGCAAACTTTAGACACAACCAAGTAGGTCATTTTCCCTTTCTACCCTTTAAAGCAGTGTTAGACAGTGCCTGGGGGAAGGACTGATCTCTCTATCTGTGACTGCAGTCTCATCATAGTATTAATGAATTTGTTAGTATCAGACATGAATCATCTATTACACTTGTCAAATACCCCACAACTCCACTACAGGGTAGATCTTTCAGTTCTCCAACATGGGGAAAACATATCCCTAGAGTCTGGATGACCTACTTATCAGGAAGCCCCACTCTTAGCTTAAGCTAGGGCAAGATATTTTGTGTTGGTTTTTATTTAGAGAAAACACGATTTGTGTTAGCCTTGAGGTGATTTGACTATGATGCATTGGATCAGATGGCACCTGAGCAATGAAAATAATACTAATGACCCCTTTAGTGGAGGGGGTTAGATACTGGTGATGGCAGATTAACTTTCCTCCAGGTGAAATCTAATGAGATATGATTTCATCACCCTAGGTGCTTAAGTTAGTAGTACCTAGTTTAACTAGAATTTAGGAAACATTCTTGTTCCTCCCAAGATAGTACTGTATGCTTGGGAGGAAAAATGAATATTGCCTTTATTTTTATTTTTGAGACAGAGTCTTGCTCTGTCACTCAGGCTGGGGTGCAGTGGTGCCATCTTGTCTCACTGCAACCTCCACCTCCCGGGTTAAAGCGATTCTCCTGCCTCAGCCTCCCAAGTAGTGGCACACACCACCACACCCAGCTAACTCTTGTATTGTTAGTAGAGACAGGTTTTCACCCTGTTGGTCAGGCTGGTCTCAAACACCTGACCTCAAGTGATCCACCCATCTTGACCTCCCAAATTGCTGGAAATACAGGTGTGAGCCACCTTTCCATGCTGCCTTTATTTTTTATTTCCTCCAGCAGCTTCAACACATTTAGAACTATCCATGTTGAGAGGTGACAAGGAAGATTTTACTGGACCTGAGACTTGAATCTCAATCCCACAACTTCCTACCAGTAGAGAGCTGGGCACCAGTTTTTTAATCTATAACTTCATAGGGTTATGGTTAAAGTGTGAAGTTTCTAGCACAGTGCCTGTCAAGGTAAGCTTATTGTAAACATTAGTTAGATTCCCTCCCCACTTGAATATATCTGGTATTGATCTTAAACCTTACAGATGAAAATTAATGCATGGGGAAGGAAATGTAGAAGCTTATCATCTAATGATTTTGTTAGATTTTGATGAATTAGTCAAAATGATAGGCATATTAAGTAATTTGTCTTCTGGAAGTCTAAAGTAAATGAAGGTGATGTTTGTTCATGAAAGATCTTAATCAAGTAATAGGAGAATGTCTTATGTCTTTGATTAGAAGTCAGAAGACTTATTCTCTAGTTCTGCCTCTGCCTAAAACACAATATGTCAAACACAGCATTCATGTTTTTTTTTTTTTTTTTTTTTTTTTTTTACATTTATTTATCAGCTCAACTCTTTCTGTTAGGTAGTTTTAGACATCTGAATTGGACACCATTAGGTTATTTCCCTCTTCTCTTTCAGTCTTATGAGTCATTAATGGCCTTGTTATCTACTCCTTCCTTTATATTCCACATTTAGACCCTAACCTAACCCATATCATCTGGTTTACAGAAAAAAATAAAATAATCAAATTTCTGTAGACAAGCAAAATTAATGACAAAATTTTGAAGTGTGAATACCAAAGTCTTGTAAAGAAGTGGTTTTTAGTTTGTTTGTTTTCAGATAGAGTCTCTGTCATCCAGGCTGGAGTGCAGTGACACGATCTCAGCTCACTGCAACCTCCACCTCCTGGGTTCAAACAATTATCTGCCTCAGCCTCCTGAATAGCTGGGATTACAGGCACCTGCCACCACACCTGGCTATTGTATTTATTTATTTTGTATTTTTTATATTTTTTGTATTTTTAGTAGAGACGGGGTTTCACCATCTTGGCCAGGCTGACCTTAAACTCCTGACCTCAGGTGATTCCCCTGCCTGGGATTAAAGGCATGAACCACGGCGCCCGGCCATAAAGAAGTGTTTTTGTATTAAATATAAGAATCAGGATTGGAGAGCTATCTTAAGTTAATTTGAACAGATAACTGAGCTATATTAATGAGTTAAATTGTGTAGAAAAACAAAATCATCTTAGAAAGTAATAGCTTATTTAATGTACTAATGTTTGTATGATGTATATTGAAAACCCATTCTTTCCACAAGCATGAATGGCCCTGTGATGAGTACTGAGGGGAACTTATTATGTCTCCCCCATTAAGGCTGGTAAGATAATGTTTGCATAAAAAGGAGGAGATAAGGAAGGAGTTCTAGCCTAAATGAATCAGATCCATTCACCATAGTTTAGAACCATAAGGGCCATTGACTATTATTTTAATTTTTGTCTTTTGAAAAGAAGAAAATTTACCAAAGAAAATTATTTCTCCTATAGTTACATATCAAAGATGATATATGAAACTTTATGCACATAATGCTTTCTGTGGAAACTGATTCAAAATGTAGCCCTTGGTATTTTCTTTTTTAAAAATCTGATGCAAACAGTGGCTGTGAGACAGAGCAATGAAAAAAAATTCAACATGTATTTCCCATTTAGTTTCAATGGGATCAAAACAAAAATCAGGAGCAATATTTCAGTATTTCAATTTTTTTTCTTATTTTGCAAACTTTTCTTTCATTTTTTGTGCATTCACTAATGAACTGGGTAGTTGACACTTCTGTTTGTGGAGTGATATTAAAAATTCAAGAGTATGAGTTATGATGATTGCTGGGTATATCTGACAGAAACATCAAAGACCTAGTGTTCAAACACAGTATCACAGGAGGAAATAATAACTTGTGCTTGAAAATACTGATGACATTTTCATAACCCAAATATGAAAGAAACAAGGGATTACACGAAGAGTAAAATGTGTTTTTAGAAAAAAAGAACTCAGAACTGATTCCATAACTGTGGTCAAGGCATCGGGGTTTTATTAATGTTTTATTTATTGAAGTTACAAAAGTGCTTTATATCTGAAAAAGTGTAAGTACAATATGATTGTTTACAAAGAAAGAATTTCCAAGTTGCCTATCTCATTATTTCATGCTAATCTCTCTCTTTTGCATTTATTCACTTAAGAAATCATATATTTCCACCAGCTTCGTACAAAGGACACAAAGAGATCATCTGGACTTTGAATCAGATCCACTGAAGATTCTAATTGTTTGCCATTCATTGTCTTTCCCCATCCCCATTTTCTGTGGATCTATTACCCCTGTATGGAAGCTATGAAATCCCACAGAACACTTAAGAATGGCCTGGCAAATCAAATTATTGGCTCCTGTCCCAATAAAAAATCCTGTTCAAAAGGAATCGTTGAGCAAAGCTTCTACAGAGGTAGCTGCTAAGGAAAAATGGATAGAAACTAAGACATGTTTGCTGGGAAATGGGCATAGTCGTTTCCTGTATTCTCACTTAATTTTTACAGTACCACTTTGAGGTAAATATTCTTTCTACCGTTTTCGATTTGAGAAAAGTAAGGCTTAAAGTGGTTAGTGACTCATCCAAAGGGGCACAGCTAGTTAGGCCAATGTCCTGCTCAATAAATAATCAGGAACACTGACCATAAGCAAGAAGCTGTGATCAAGATGGCATAACCAGAACAAAGTTGAAGGAGGGAGTAAAACTGCGTATCTTAACAAGACAGCAGGAAAGCAGAAGCTGAGATGCTCAGTCCCTGGAAACTGAATGGAAGAGCAGAAGTGAAAAGTAGGGCTGAGTAAAGTAAAATGGTTTAATAACTCTACAGTAGATACTTGTTACTAGGGGCTCTATATCTATTGTTTACACTCCTGATTAAATTATCCTTCTTTTTGGAGGCCTTATTAGAGTTTTCTTATGTTTCACATATTAATAATCCAAAAATGGTTAATGAGACACTTTGCTAGAAGCCAGAGATAGAGATAGCATAAGGCAAAACAAGCACTGTGTCTGCCCACCATCCCTGCCCAATTGTTTAAAGTCTATTGGGCGTGAGGATAGCTGGGGTAGGGGGCAGTTAAGTATATTCAATGAAATTGTGGTGGGCAGACTCTTAAAGTGCCCTCCTAGTGTTCATGCCTTTGTCCAACTCACTCCCTCTTGCCTAGATAGGATCTGCGACTCCACACCAAGAAGTAAGAATCCAGGGGACAAAGTGAGATAGAAAGAATGAAGAGAAGGAAAATAGAGTCAAAGCTAGGTGTCTGATATTTTAATTGTCAGTACTTAAGGAAGACAAAGTGCTGACATATCCCATCATGAGTGAGGCATTAAGTGGATTGAAACACTGAAGGATATGAAACCAGAGACTCAAGATGTTTCAGTTTCATCGACATGAATATTGAAGTAATTACAAGGAGAGAAGAGGGTGAATGCTGATTATACAAATTGGGTCATTCTTGTCATACTCACCTAAATCAAAGTCTAAAGGCCAGAGGAAAAAAGCACCCAGGGCACACAGCAGTGCTCCATGAGTTGACTTCTCCACAAACCCAGCTGCTGAAACTACCTGCTGTAACCCTAAGACCAGTTTCACTTAGTATCTGCTGAAATAACTACTATAACTCTAAGACTAGTTTTACCTACCACTATCACTCCCTAATCAGAGTTTTCCAGCTCCCAAAATCTTTTCTAGTGCCAAAGAGATTTCTTTCAAAAGGATATGTAGCATTTCTTTAAAATAAATACCCCGACATTTTCTTTGTTCTTTAGACATACTGATGACTGCCTGATCTGTGTGCATGCACCAAACTGCAATTCTGTGATTCACAAATAAAATGTTAAATTTAGAGATTTGTCTCTGTATTCTATTTTGACCTGAATAAGAGTAAGAGAAATAGAATAAAGAAAATAGTAGCTCTTTATAGAGGTTATTTATATTATAATTATCTAACAATGAGTAGGAAATGGAGTCAGAGTACTCCGGATGTGGAAAATAATATAATTTTCTGCAAAACGTAGCATAAAGATTAATATCTCGATGTAACAGTGATATCATTGAATTCAGTGGTCATAGCAATTACTTAAATAAAATATTCATCAAAACAATTCAACCAGTCATAAATACAGACTCACATAGTTTTCTGCTATGTAGCAACAGAAAAGGAGGGGAGGGAATATTTCATATCATATGTGCTATAAAGTCCTGGGGCCATTGGTAGCTAATTATTTTTATTTCAGACTGTCACTAATTTTTCATATGATATTTTTCTTCCTTTATGTCTTTATTCGGATATACAGTATTAATAATAACCTTGTTATTTTAATAATTGGTTGTTCTGATCTTCAATCTTAATGAAATTCTAAATGTTATCTCCTCTGGAAAAAAATTGCAACTTCGTAAGATGAATGCTCTACATGTCCATTTGATAAAAAGAAATTTAATCATTTAAATGGATTACTATAACAAGAAGATGAGATTTTTATCTTGTTAAAATTTATTTTTACCCATACCCCTTGTGAAATAAAGACATGCTACTCTCTTCTATGATATATGACATTTTTCAGGCTATTCTGAATATTTTCATGAGGAACAACATCAATGATGCTGTATTTTTAATGTAAGAGCCCATACTGATATATGGTTAGCTAGATTAAAGTTTTGAAAAGCATTACTAATTTAAATAAAATAAGAAAAGAAAAAAATAATTATATTTAGTAAAACAACATGTTAGAGAGCCTGTCTCCTATATTATCTTCCAATTGATAGCTCACAACTTGAAACTAGGTGATTGATGACTCCTCAAACACTCAGCAAAGGTCTTATAAAAATAATCAAACAAGTTTAACTTAAAGCATGTGTGTTTTTCCCTCCACTTAGGTTCTTTTAGGTGTTTTAATAATATTGAGACCAACAAAAACAAATGTTAATTGAGATTTTATTATAAGCCAGACACCATTCAAAGCAATCACTTAATTTTCAAAATAATCCTATGAATTATACTATCATTATCCACATTATAATACAAAGGAGGAAATGAGGCCTCTAAAATTATTGACAAATAGTCTAAGATCCCACAGTTGTTAATTGTTAAAGTCCAAATGTAGATATAGATCATAATGACCCAGAATATTCACAGAAAATGCAAAACCATAGGGAGCAGGTTTTTAAAAATGAACCAGTGATTTTATAAAAGCAATGTTCTCCAGATTACTTCCGGGTTTTGGGCTGGCAAAATGCTAGGCTAGGATAGACTAGAACAGGCTAAGATGGCAGAGCTGCTATTCTATTTTTTCCTTTTTTTTTTTTTTTTTTTTTTTTTTTTTTTTTTTTGGGACAGTCTCACTCAGTTGCCAGGCTGGAATGCAGTGACGTGATCTCTGCTCACTGCAACCTCAGCCTCCTGGGTTCAAGTGATTCTCGTGCCTCAGCCTCCTGAGTAGCTGGGATTACAGGCATGCACCACTACACCCAGCTAACTTTTTTGTATTTTTAGTAGAGTTGGGGTTTCACCGTGTTGGCCAAGATGGTCTCAATCTCCTGACCTCGTGATCTGCCCTCCTCAACCTCCCAAAGTGCTGGGATTACAGGCGTGAGCCACTGCGCCTGGTCACAGCAGTTATTCTTTTTAGTATGTACAATTTCTACTCCTTCAAACAAATGTTCTTTTGACCTTCTCTCTTCTTTTAGAATCTCTATAAGCAGTTGCCTTTCTTCAAAATGCATGGTTCTAGACACTTGATTTAGCGAACTTAAATAAGCATATCACTCATCTGTTACAAGTTCAAGTCTTTACAAACAGAAATAAGGGCTGTTTAAAACCTTTTAAAAAGCAAATAAATGATTATTTCTAAAAAAAACATTCAAACATGAAATACATTGCACAGAACCTAGGAGGTAGTTAAATTCATTTTAAGACACATAACTTGGAACATAGGAAAGGTAAAATCCAGACACAAAAGAAATGCAATCTTAATGAAATCTTGGATTCTTGAAAAGCAAATATTCAAAAGCTAATGAAGTAAAATCAAAAACCACTGAATTAGTTTATAAGTAGCTATTATCACAATGGGCTCATAAATCATTCCTTAAAACTAAATGTGAACAATAACAATTAAAATACAATCTCCTTGTACTTGGACTAGAAATTCAAATGTTTTCTCATCAAAAACTAAAAAAATCAAAAAGGGAGTTAATTTACTAAGAATAGATTATATTAACAGAATTTGAGAGAAGGTGTTGGAAGAGATCCAATAAATAATAAAAGCAGAGATCTTAATATGCTCTGTGTTCTTGGATCTTAATATGCTCTGTGTTCTTAATATGCTCTGTGTTCTTAATATGCTCTGTGTTCATAAATTCCCAAAAAGGAGTTTCAAATAAATGTTATCAAATGGAAAGCATCACTTATCATAAAGGCATCTTTGAAGCATGATACTCAGATTCAGTAAGAGAAAGCCACTGGGGATCTAGTGAATATGATTTTGGATGTGAGGAATTAGGAAATGAAATATCCAAACTCTCCTTGATCTCTTCAGCAAGTCTTTAATAGCAAAATGCTCAATATGAATTCATAAATATGTTGTTCATTAACTTATCCTTTAACCCCCTTACCTCTCACCTCAACCTCCCCAAAACTAAACAACAACAAAAATCTGTTTCTTAGTTTATGTTAAAGAACAATTTCCCCTTTGGCACAAAAGCAAAAATATAATGAAATTAGTTCACAATCTTTCTTAAGAACATACATTTTCATAGAAGGCTGTTGTCATAAGTTTATTTAATTTGGCAACTTATTACCATACATTTAATAATTTAAGTTTGTGTTCAGGAAAGCGAACATTCTTTTTCCTCTTCTCCCTCTTCCTAAAGGCTATAACTTAAAACGAAATACAATTGTCCTACTGTTTTCTTGGCTTAAAAAAAAAAAAATGTGCTGATCAGACAAATTGTCATAGCATTGTAAAAACATGGAACATGCTGGATACAGCATGATTGTTTATTCTAAAAATAAACAAAGTCTGTAATAGCAACTTGAGATAAATTAGAATGTCTGTCATCCTAGCATCCTCTATAACCTAATCTAAAGTATATTACTTGTTTTCCTCATTTAATAATCAGGGTTCATAGAATCAAAAGTTCCACTAAGCTTGTTTTGTTTAGAGAACAATTGGAGATTTATTCATTTAAATAACTTTGATATAGGCTTAATTTTCATAGTAAAAACTTTAGCAACTGAAGTTTAAGAAATATACACATAGTCCTCTTTCATACTTGAGAAAAGGAAAAAGATAAGAATGTTACAGCAAATTTGTTATCAAGTTGTCTGAACTGACTGTACTTTATTGCATGCATTTATTACAGAAAGGATGGGAAAGGAGGGTCACTGAAGTTATTGATATAGCCAGTGATGCACAGATTTCCATCAAGCTGGTTTTAGTTTCTCAGCTATCACTGCCGGCAGTTCACTCAATTCTGATGCTTCATTTTTATCACTTGAGAATGACAGCATTCAAAAACTGGAAGAGAATCTTCCAGAGATCACTGGGGTTTATTTATTTTTTCCACAGGCAAACCAAGACTTAGAGAGGTGAAGAGACCTGAATTTGTAATCTTGTTACACATGAACAATCAGTGGCTCCCGTTTGTCTTTAAAATAATACCAAAATTTCTTAGTTGGAGCATAAGGATCTTAATGTTCTGGCCCCTGACTGGCATGTGTGGAAAATCACCCTGCCCAGCAAGGCTACCCAGAGTTACTGCCTGTTCCCTTTCAGTCTGACTGAAAGGGGATTTCTCCAGTTAGCTTACATTTCATCTTTGTAAGGTTCTCCCAACATCTCTCTTCTTTCACTGCCCACACTGAATGGTAAGCTCAGGACAATGGGGGCTCATTCATGCCCATATACCCAATGCTTTGAATACAGCCCTGTCTATAGTAAATGCTCAAGAAATAGACCAGCGTGGGTAACACAATGAGACTCCGTCTCTACAAAATAAAATTTTCAAACTTTGAAAATGTCATAATTCTTTCATAATGTTCAATATACTTTTTCTTATGAATAGGTATAGACTTTCTGCTTTTCCTTTTGATTGTTCCAAGCTCTATTCATCTATCATCAGTCAAAATGTTTCTTCTGGCCTCCACTAACAATCTTTTTTAGCCAATCCAATCTAATTTGGATGGCCTACTACAAAAAGTATGAGCTTGACCATACTACTATTCTGTCTTCAAGGAAGTAAGGTCAGTTTGATAGGATTTGGCCATGATTGCATGGGTTCGTAAGTACCCTAGTCAAGATCTTCAGCCATATTTCCACAGTAGGGCATTAATGTTGCTAGACTACCATGTGTAGTGAGAAGAAAGGCTTAGGAAACAGAGACATATCTGGTACAATGCGAGCAGATATTCAAGTTCAGGAATAAGAGTAGTTCAGGCACATATAGAGAACACAGAACTAGTGTCTATAAAATAGCGATCAGACAAAACAGTAGATATGCATCGAAACAAGTGGGCAAAACAACTCAAAACAAAAAACAATGAGAGAAGGAGCAAAAAGAGTCTAAATATAGGCAGTTGGTAATCAGCACAGTGGTAGGAAAAACAAAAGTATGGCTAAGTGACAAAAGCAGATTCAAAGGTACTAATGACAAAGAAAAGGTGTTGAAAACTGAGAAAGTAGATTGCTTCAGCTCATAAACTGTACATTCACCCCTTGATGCCAGCAACTGGTCCCCAGGCATGCCCATTAGAAGGCTTGGCATGGCATGACATTAAGCAGGTATAATACTGCTAACATACTCTTAGTGTAAAAAGATCTCTATCAATTCCTAGTTTTCTAAAATATTCATCTAATCCCAATTGTTCTGCTTTGTTCGAAGTTAGCTGATTTAATGGTATTCTAAACAGTAGTTTTAGGATGTATCATAAAATTCAGTTCCATTCTTTTTCTTCTCATTTGTCCACCCATTTGTAAATATTAGTGCTTCACTTGGTTCTGTTACATATTCAACTACCTCTTCAAATCTTACTCTGTAAGAGGCTTGTTCTAATATGTCCAATAAGCTAACAGTATGATAAGATAGTCATAAAAAAGCACTTCCAGAAATGATACATTTTAGTTAATAAAAATTGTTTTCTGAAGTTTCAGAGTAGGTTGTTCTTACAAGGGCTAAGTCAATACTTTTTGGCATGAGACTATTATTAACAAAAAGGCCTTTGAACATTTTCTGAATATACTTTTCTGAAATATCTTATGATTTTGAAATATTGGCAAAATAATCCCTTGAGTTAATACCGATGCTCCAAGCCCAAGAACAGAAAGTTTTCTAGATTTAGGACTTTAGAAAGAACTACTTGAATTTTGTTCATCAATGTTGATTAAAAATTCATGAAGGATTTTAAAGTTGTCTGTAGCTAGTTTTCATGGATATATTTGGTCTTCATAGAAGCATATGGAAATGCATATTTAATTTGACAGTATTTTGCAAATCATACCCGCTTCAGAATAATTTGCAAAGTAGAAATGCTTCCATATGCTAGAAGATGGTTTGTCTATTATGCTGAGAGTAAAGAAAGAATCGTATATTCAGCAACAAAAATTTAAAAAATACTTTCTTGGGCACTGTAGATTATGAAAGTAAAGAAAGATTAACAGGACAATGTCCCAGGACTCAAAGAATTTAGAATTAAGGTTTCAATCTATAATAAACTTATTAAGCAACCATATCAGACATGCTAAAATGAATTTTCATAGGGATCATTGGGCCCTTAACAAACACAGTGTCACATGGTTATTTTCTGCCTAAATTGCCATGGCTTGTGCCAAATCTTCTTAAATCCTGACCAAAGCTGATTGGAGCAGGGATTGATATGGGAGCCAAAGCAAGCTATCTATAGATGAGTTGTTCATGAGGACAATAGATGCTATCTCTGGACAAAAGAATTCCCACCCAATCAAATTCTCTCCTCTTGAAGAGCAAAACAGGTGAACATAGAGAATATGGATCACGTGGTTCAGAAGTTTGTTGTGAGTAATATATTCCAAGTATTCTTGTGTAGACTGTGAAGTTAGCCTGCCCCACTGTTGGAAGTACCAGGACCTGGTACTTAGTCTGTGTTGCCGAGGCAGCTCGCAATGCAGCTTCACACAGCATGGATTATTACAACAAACTTCCACCCTGCCTGCTTGGAAATCATAAAAAACCAGATGGATACATGTTCTAAACAAGAACACATGAAAATGTAACAATAGCTCTTCACAGTTAATAGTAAGAAAAAAAATAAAGCCCCTGCAGATTTCAAAGGTTACTTTAGGGATAAAACTTGAAGTAATTAAAACAAGAGCTGAAGCTCTTTGACAAGTTTTACTTTTTATGCCTGAAAGGTTCATTGACCCTATATATCTTCAGAGACACTGGACTGCAGTTCTAGAGCAGAAAATAAATGTTTGGGTTTCAAAGGACTTCAGTGTTCTCAAATTAATGACTATTTCATCATTATCTGAGAGTAGTGATTTACAAGCAAGAATAGCTTTAATGTATGTTTTTCTACTGATAATTACTATTTTGGCTTTCTTTAAGATCTGGGATTACTTTATCTCTGGAGTTAAAAAATACGGATTATTTACTGAATTTATTTTTAACTGTGCTTGTGCCTCAATGCATGTAAGTTATTTTTATGATCACAGCTTAAATTCGCTACACAAGAAAATTATCTGGAGAATTTCACACAGTAAAAATTGTCAAGCCAGGAAGATTTTTTTTTTAAATCCTTTAAAAATTATTGATCTAAAATGGTTTCTAAACGAAAATAGGTTTAGGTTGTATGTCATGATTCCACAGATGAGTTTTCTTCAAGTGGTGTGTCTACTTCTGGGTCCCTTACAGTTACCATTTGGGGACTAAGACTGATGACAGGTGTAACCCACTTCATGAATGTGTTCCCAGAGCGAAGGGACAGCTTAAAGCAATCACGATTTTACCACTGTTTATAATGGCTAAAATATTGTCGAAAGATAAAGAACAATTTTATGATAATGAGGCAGGCTTTAAAATGTTAAGTCAATAACTCCAATTCCATAAAAATTCTAGTGAGGAGAATAAAAAGGAAAAGATCACTTGGCATATTCCTTTAAGAAATGCCATTTAAGTAATTCTTTCTTCTTTTTTATATCCCCTTAAATTTATGGAACTTATGAGGTGAATCTCTCTCACAGGCAACAATTTTAGTTTTCAATGTAACAGAGTAAATCTATTCACTTAGTTAGTATCACATTCCATTTTACAGAAGATTCCTATCCGTAAGTTTCCCCACCTCCTTGCTCAAGTTCTTCCCAAGCAGCTCTGAGTCAGTCTGCTATACCTCCGCTGCCCCTATGGCAAAAGCAGTCTGAGAATTCACCCAGTAATTAATCAGAGGCTGCCTTATGGCACATATTCTAAGCTTGGGTTTCCTGTGACTTAAATCACTTATTTAACTAGTTAAAAGATACCTCTCCAAACAAATTATAACATTTTAAAATCACAGGCAATAGCCTATATTTATTTTCACCTATGAAAGCTTTTTGTACAAAAATATTGGTTGGTTATGTTTGTTCATGTCTCCTTAATAAACTGAGGATCATTCTCTTTACATGAGAAAGTGAAGATTATCTTAGAAAGGTACCTATGTGAGATAAAATGCAAGTTTTATCATATTTAGTTTCCCAGATAGAAAGATGTGTGTGTGTGTGTGTGTGTGTATACACACACATACAGACATATCCAAAGTCCTTATTATCTGATGACAAATGAAAATATGAAAAAAACACTTAAATAAATAAATTTTAAAGTCAATGGCAGAAGGTTTGACAGAGGTGCTATCTTAAAATGTAGAGCTTAAAATTTAATATGTGATTTGAAAAAATATACATTAAAATTATAATATTCTAATAAGAATAAGGATAAGTCATGTTGATTTTTTAGTATATTTCTTGACAAAATGATATGGTAGCAAAATATCATCCCTTTTATAGTATACTTAACTTTCTCAGCATGTCCTTAAAGATAACTTTTACAAAGATTTGTGAGGCATTCATCATTTCTCTTGAATGCTTGATATTCCAGTTATTTCCTTTTGAAGTACATTATCAAATGTCCTCCACTTCACCTGTTAACTGCTCTGACCTAGTCTCATTGGCCGTGATTTTGTGATTTAGGAGTTTTCCAAATTCACTTGCATCATGACATCCTGAATCTCCCTTGAAAAATCTTACTTTACAATCATTTTCATTATGTTTTCACTGTATTGTCTGATATTTATGACATTATATAATCAGCAAGAGAATAAGACTTTGTAGAGTAATTCATAGAAATAGATGCTACTACTACTTGGAGAATGATGTTCAGGTAAGGACTAATTTTACAAGTGGGAAGTTTATTAGTGAATATTTTCCTTATATCTCTGGGGACTGAGATCATTTTTGAATAATGACAAACTCTTACAATTTGCAATCAGATGAAAATAAGGGCTAAAAAGTATGCAAGTGGTAAAGCAGGAAATGAAAGTTTGTTTCTTCAACACTAGTTGTGCATTGTTGAAATAATTGTGGACGAGATACTTTTGGGCAAGAGGATTAAGGACTGAGGTTTTGAGAGAATCAATGAAAAGGTGAAAAAGTAAATCTTTTAAAATACAGAAGAGCTCTCACATCCATGGGAGCAGAAGCAAAAGAAAATGGTACCACATAAGCTTAGAGATGTGGGAGGCAAATACTAAAGACAAAGGAGATAGCCAATTACATATGGCTGAGAGGCCAAGAAGTTGTAGCTGAAAAGTCATCCATTTAACACTGGCTAAATACATGCTAAATAAGCAGAACAGGTGCCTCAGAAGGCCGAGGTCATATTTCAACTGCAGATTCTAAAAAACTCACTGAGAAATCTATTGGTACTAGTCTATCTCATTTGAAAGCATCAGAAGTGTTGTGAAGTCACACATCTTGCTACTGCGACCTATACGTCCTGTTGTCGCAAACTTTGCACAAGAAGGCCTTATTCTGGTACTAGATAGGGACTTGATAAGTAGTAATTCAGAAGGGATCATTAGGAAACTAAAACAGGATTTAAAATATAGATAAGTTTCAGGCTACGGCATTCTCAACCATTGCCTGGAAAAGCATATGGAATTGAAATATATAAGTCAGTATTCCCCAGAACAAATGTGCAAAAGATGATCTCTTCATACAATGCTGATTGCACAGTTGGGACAAGCATGGTATAAAGTTATAATTCTTTAAGTCTTTTTGCTGACATTTCTGGATGTTTATTTTTATTCTTTCTGGGACTTTCCTGGGAATTGTTTGATGCATATTCTTTTTCTAATGTTGTTGCCAAATAATAACAACTTGTATTCCTTAACCACGCACTGAAGTCAGCCAGCCTTTTCAGCTGGTTGTTTTTCACCAGCAAATTACTCGTTACAATAAAGGAGATGATTCAAGCCCTTAATAAAGCCTTTAAAATGTCATCACTGTTTAAAACTTTCAATCAAATACCTCTAGCTGATTACGGAAATGTGTTGGCATAATTTAACATTCAAGCATTTTTATCAAAATTGTCAGTCGGCCCCATTCTTGCCCATTCAAAAAAGCTCAGAAGAAAAGTATTTTAGGAGAATCTAATACAATGGGTGCGTGTGGAGGTTTGCTACCCCAGCATGAAAAGTGAGGAACAGCAGGTTTTCAGAATGTATGATTTCACCGGCTAACATAAAATAGTAAATGATAGATGGAATCTTCATACCTCATATTATCCACTCCTGTTTTCATAGTAGACTCTCTATTAACAAAAAAAGAGGGAGGTGGTATCTTAAATCTCAATGTATGGGCTCTTACAGAAGAATCCCTTTAAAGAATTCACAAATCTTTGAATCCCCTAAAGTTAAAAGACTAAATGGTCCTCTAAAGTGTGCCATGAGGGTTAACATTTGTAACTTTTTTAAAAATTCAAAATTTACAATGTTATTTAAGCAAGTTTTTTAGCGAAATATTTCAGATTGTCAAATTTGTACAATTAAGAGTAGTTCCCTTCATATTTCAGAGCAATAATTAACTGTTAGACTGAATTAAAGTCTGCCTTGAAGTGGGGCAAAAACATCCAAGAAGCCATTTATTCATGACTCAGTCCTAATTTATTGCACAGACAAAGTTCAGAATATGACATTGCAATGAGCAAAGGTAATAATGAACTGGGAAAAGGTTAAATTCTAGGTGAGAATAACAGCTTGAATTATGATGCTTAATGCAGTGGATTGACTCTGGCCTCTAATTTACTCATTCTCTTTGTGAGCAAAGGGCTCTTGGAATAGCCTTAGGTCATAGGTTTTGAACAATGTCCAAAATGCATATTTAAACAAAGAGGGAAGTGAAATCTTTTGGTACAGATGCAATTTGCTGTTTGCTAATGGAAACGTCACATAAAGGACTATTTCAAAATTGTATACCAAATATTAGACTTCTAGAATGCAATGTTATATATCCGGGGATACACTCTCTATACGAGGCAGGTCACCCATGCTTATAATTCCTTTCTTAGCTCAGCCTTTATGAACTGTTAAGCTTTCTGTTTAACCAAGCACCAAGAATGCCCCCTCAGCCTTCCTTCCAATTTTCATCATATTCTACCTCTTTATTGAAGGCTTAAACTGCGCAATTATTGCACTATCAATATATAGTCAAACTGTCAAAAAGAAGAACACATAATTCAAACATATATACTTTAAAATACTTGTTAAAGAGTGAACGAGTGGACCAGGAGAAGAAATGTTATTTGGATATTATTTATTTGAAATAACATGTTTAGCCACTAGATGTCACCCTTTTTAAGCAACAAAGACTACTTCACAAAGCGTGACATCAAGAGCAGTTACATTCGTTCCACTGTATTTGATGTTCTCCATATGGTTCTCGGCTACATACTGAATACTTTGACAGTGAAAAACTGTTGGTCTCTCTAAACCTCTAAGAGAACAGAAAAGTAAGATGACAGAAGGCTTATTAAACATAGTTAAACTGGCTAATCTTGGAGCGCTAACAACTGAAATATAATTATTAATGGGCAAATAGAGTCAGTAGTCATACTGACTCTAAAGTTTACTCAAAGTTTAAATTGGATTTGACCTTGGAACTATAAATATTATTCACAAGAAAACTGCCTCTCCCCATCTTCACAATATTTTATGTATGGAACACTGTTGTAACATCTGAACAATTACCCTTATTTGAGCAGCGTGATACTGTAGGCTTTTGGGTCTTTTCTTTGTTTATCACTCTTCTCACAGGTGGTATTTGATTTTCAGATGAATAAAAAAGTAAAACACACGAAGGGACACAAAGTTAAGTTTCAGCAAAACATTTCTTTTCTTATCAGGGACAATGAGGTGATGATTGGAAAATAACTTGTCCTTGACTTGTCCAAATCTGCTGCATTCCATTCCCAATTAAAGAGCTCCGATCTCCTAATACAAATTAAGTACAATATAAGATACTTGGTACGGAATAGACAGCCAGGGCTAGAAGCTGACAGCACTGAAATTAGTCACTGACATCACTTAAAAAGAAGCTTTAGGAGTGTGAGAAAACAATAAAGAGAAAAACAACCAAAGTTTTCCTTAAGGTGGCCTTTGTGAGTCAAGCCTAATTTAAGTCCCATAAATTTCCATAGCTAAATTGTTAAAAATGCAACAACAGCTAATAACATATAGTTTTCCAGAAAAGTTAAAAGCAAGGTTCTCATATACATACAAAATAAATAGCCACGAAAGATCTCATTCAACTCACAAAATAGTGGAGGAATCAGTAAGATGGTAGGAAGCCCAGAATTCTTTCTTATATCATATAAGAGAGATTACATTTCCAAGGAATGGAGATTATATTGTACAGTTCACTCATCAAAGGTCTGCTAAAATAAACTTGTTGATAGTTACAAACTAATGTCCTACAAAGTCACAAACCATAAACTTTGAGGTTATATTTTCTGCTTAAGAGAAATGATCTCCACTGGGCAAAAGTCTCCATGTTACCATACAAATTCACAGTGAGTCAACAAAGTACTTAGGGGTTAGTACTAAATAATTACCAAACAATACTTGGGCTAGGGTGTTACAGAATGCCACCCATCTTTTTCCTGTATATTTTAAATTTTGGATTTTTTTTCATATAACCCCACACCTATTGATCACATATAATGCTGTATTAGTCCACTCTCTCACTGCTACAAACAACTGCCTGAGACTAGGTGATTTATAAAGAAAAGAGGTTTAATTTGTTGACCGTTCTGCAGGCTGTACAGGACGCATGACTGGGAAGGCCTCAGGAAACTTACAATCATGGCGGAGGGCGGAGGGCGGAGGGCGGAGGGCGGAGGGCGGAGGGCGGAGGGCGGAGGGCGGAGGGCGGAGGGCGGAGGGCGGAGGGCGGAGGGCGGAGGGCGAAGCAGGCACATCTTTCATGGCCAGAGCAGGAGGCAGAGAGACAAGGAGAAGGTGCTACACACTTTTAAACAACCATATCTCATAAGAACTCACCATCATGAGAACAGCAAGGGGGAAGGCTTCATTGTCCCATCACCTCCCACCAGGCCCCTGCTCCAACATTGGTGATTACAATTCTACTTGAGATTTGGGTGGGGACACAAATCCAAACCATATTAAATGCTTAAATGGCTACACTTAGTATTTTACATACATCATCTCATTTTATTCTCACAATAACTGCTTATAGGTAGGAGCCAATACTACCTCAGCTCAGAGACCAGAACACTGAACAATCATAGAAGATTCTCCAGGTGACAGACCACCAAGAAACCAAGTTGAACTGTGAACCTGGTCTGCCTAGATGGTCTTTCTCCCGGGAGCATAGACTTAACATAGATTTAAACACTGTCTAGAAGATTTTGAAATTCCACAAAATGAGGCATATGTGAGCACAACACAACCCCTTTGCCCTTGTTCCTTGTCCATAGTGAGAGAAACCTCAGGTGCAAGACCTGTGCATGCTAGGAGGTCAAAGCTTAACTCTGAACACTGATATTCTCTAGAATGCTAGGAGGTCAAAGCTTAACTCTGAACACTGATATTCTCTAGAATTTGTGTATATTACTTCTTCCCCCCCACCACCCCTTCCACCTCAGCACTGGCTTACCCTTTGGGTTGATATAATACATCAGATCTTTTATTTCAATTTAAATAAACGGAGAGTGAGAAATGGCCAGGGTTATGAGTCATGATACAAAAGCAAGCAATATCTTATATACTGTCTATGTGGAAAACATAGTATTCTTATAATATTTGCTTTTCAATCTTCTCAGAGATGTTGGGACATGGAGGGAAATATAATGTAGTGATAATGATATTCAAGTAAGATGTCTGCTTGACTTAATATCTGTCTAAAGAAAATGTTGTCTTAAGTTTAAAACCTTAAAACCTTGAAAAAAATTTAGACACAACGAAAAAAACTATAGAAAATCATCTTAAATTCCTAGGATTTATATGCATAGAACTTCAGAAATGTGAGGTGCTCCAAACTCTATTACCAATTCAGCCTCAATTCTTGTAAAGATTATACCACTCAGCCAGTGGCTGAGAAAATTCAGAAAACTAATCAAACATTATTACATTATCTATTAGGAGTCTAGACAGTCTCCTCATCACACATACTCCAATACAACAACTATGAAAAGGGATTTTTTTTTCTTCCCAGCATATTATTTCTTTATCTCCATACCAGAAAAAAAGTAGAAGGAACACTTATGAGTTCCTTGGTCAAATAAAAATGTGTAAGTTTGCTGGTGTATTACATTTGCATTTATACTTGCTCTAAAATATGAAGAGTTCTATAAAACGGAAAAGTATTACTTTTTATGTAGTCAGTCTGTTGTTCAGTGTTCTGCGCTTCCTCGGGTTTCATGGATTATAAAGTCTTTTAGGACAGAAGATATACCCTACAAGCTATCATGTAACATTTATAGCTTTAAAGGTAGATGTAATTTTAATAATAACATGCCACATTTAAGGCTCTATTAGGCACAGCTCTGGTTGCCTTCGATTTATTCATCAACGTGAGGAATCTGAAATTTTCTAAAGTCTAATTTTTGAAAAAAAATATTCAAGTGGTCTCTTTGCATTAAACCATCTGCTCTACATGATTGCAGTGACTCGTTTTTAGCACTGAAGCTTCCCTTTTGATTAAATTTCTTGTTCAACCATTTGAATTCTTTGGAAAGCATTTATTTCGAATGAAGTATATTGCTGTTAGCAGAGTAGGAAAATCATTACAATCCAATCCTAATTCCTATTGGATAGCATCTTAGAGAACTCATGTAAATTTAACATATGTTAATGCAAATTAATTTGTGCATCACCAAAGAATTATCTGAAGATGGTACTCACGCAGGTTTAATCGTATGGGCATGCTTTTCATGAACAAAGGCACCGGCAATTCCTCCTGCTCCTGCATTTAGATACTAGATTGAAAATAAATTAAATTATGTGGGTTTACTTGAATATGTGACAAAACTAAACAGTATAGTCATTTGAATTTTTTACTTGAAACCACAACTTTTGACCAGTTCAAAATGTGTGATTATTTGATAAAACAGAAGCTTGTGTCACCTTCTTCAAAGAAAAACAAATAAAAACTAGGTTGAGAATAAATGACTCTTACTTATATGGGGCAATTTTGCTCCATCTGGTAGAAAGCAGTTTTACTGAGGTCTGGCTTCAAAATTCATACATTTAAATTATTTTGTCCTAAAATATTGTAATAATAATAAAAGTGTATTTTTAAAACAAGTAAATTGTAATTGGTTTTATTTTCATGCTCCCTGTCAATTAAACTGTTTTCAAATATTAATTCTAAGTTGATTCTCTAAAAATTATCTTTGTATATGCAGAAATTTCACAACTTATCAATAAAAAAAACTAAGGAGATTATCAATTTGAATTAAGTGTAGGGCTTTTTCTCCAGAACCTCCTGACTTTTTCATAGCAGCCTAGGAATTGGAAGAATTAATTTCTCTATATTGATGAAAATACTAGAATTAAATTACTTACCACACTATTCCATCATATAACTCTATTAACTAAAATCAGAAAATATAATAATAAAAGAAATAGGCAAAGCAACTGAAATCTTTAAAATTGGCCCACAGATCCAGTTTCTCTTTCGGATTAATGTCAATGTGAAATAAAGGGATGTAAATGTATTAACTTGTTTGTACCTTGTAGGAACACCAGCAGGCAAAATCAACTCCCCAGTCATGTAAATAGAGTTCAACATTTCCAACGGCATGTGCTAGATCAAAGCCAACGTAACAACCCTAGGGAAGAACATAATAATAAGTTTTAAAGTTGCTTAATGATTAGAAATAATAAGTACAAATATCTTTAAGAAAATATTTGACAAACTTCTGTACCATAAATTATGGTTTGTTCTTTGATGCAATGGTTCACAAAGTATGATCCACAATTCCCAGGACCCTTTCAGAAGGCCCACCAGATCAAAGCAATTGTCATAATGCTAAGACATTCTTTGCCTTTTTCACTGGATTGACACTTGCATTGATAATGCAAAAGCAGTGTTGGTTAAAACAGCTGCCACCTACATCAGCAGGAGCCAAGGCAGGGGCACCAAACTGTACTAGTAGTCATTACATTGGTCCCAGCCTTTCACCTGGAGGCATGGGAAAGTTTCATGTGAAAATCTCCTTGTGAAAACTGTAAAAATGGTCAATTTTCATTAAATCTCAACATCTTATATTTTTAATGTTTAAATCTTATATTTTTAATGTTGAATGTGGGAAGTACACATAAAACCCTTGACCACATTCTGAAGTAGGTTGGCTATGTTAAAGCATTGTATTTATGCAATTATTTTTGTGGCAAGCTGAACCTGCCACTTTTATATCATGGACAACCATTTCTGCATGAAAGAGCAGCTGACAAATAGTGATAATTCACATGTGTGATGTATTTAACAGATATTCTTTTGAAAATGGAGTGTCGCTTCAATAAAACAACTTGTAATATTTGCTGCCAATGATAAAATTAGAGTTTCCAGGGGAAATTAGAATATTGAAAAACTTGTACCACTTCCATGAGTATGACTAGCTCCCATTATTGAGATAATTCTGATGAATATAGTAGTAGTACATATTTTTTAAATATTATATAATTAAATATGTCAATATTTGGAAAATACACATAATTCAATGAACCAATATTTTCTGAATGGCCAATGCTTGGTATTACATATTGTGCATTGATAAAGGATCTGGTCGAAATGCAAGTTCAGTCAATGGATTTTTATATAATAAATACAGAAAATTCAGTGATTCAGTTTCAAATTCCATACCAGAACTCCTAAAAAGTTCTCACTTGTCAAATTCTGATGTAATATCAACGAATACACAAAATTAACTGAAAGACTATTCAACCACTCCTGCCTTTTCTGATTACATATCTCCACGAGTACCTATTTTCTTTGTAAGATTCAAAAAGAGAAAAAGAGAGATTGAACACAGGTATAAAAAACCAGTTGTCTTCTATTAACTCAGGTGTTAATAAGATTTGCCAAATATAAACAATGCTACTGGTTTTTAAATAAAACATAGTTTGTATAATAATATTTTGCTTATGTTAATATGTATACATTTGTTGTTATTCTAAAACGAATAAATACATTTTAAATTTCTGTTCTAACTGCAAATACAGTAAATATAGATATAGAGCCAATGTCAAATGTCCTAAGATCCTCAGCAGTTTTTAAGAGTGTAAAAGGTTTCCCTTTCTAAAAACTTTCTGAACTGTTGCTTTAGTGTATCCTAGTAATCTGAAAGAGTCAATAGTTTTCTTGTTTAGCATTTAACCCCACATCATGTGCATATTTAATCAGTTCAAGTATATGCACTGTTATCAATTGTATCAATGGTTCAGCTTCTCTGCCCTCTCTTGCACCCATGTTATTTGCCAGATAAGTTCTAGTTCCTCCCACTGTGGGTAAGGTGTAAGTCTCAGCCACTGGGATCAGCCATGTGACTTGTTTTGACCAACAGAATGTTAGCACATGTAATAAAAACAGTCTCAGAAAAGTACTTGAGTGACTAAGCTTCCTTTCTCTTGCTCTCTGCTATCTCTATGAGGACTTGCTTGGGCCAAATTGCTGGCCCAGATGGAAGATAAAAGAAATGTGGAGTACAATAATCCTCACCTGAACTCAATCTGGATCAGCTGCTCCTCCATGGCCTCTTCACCCCTTGCAGTTTGCCACAGAAACATGAGTGAGCTCAGCTGAGACTAGCAGAACCCATTCAGCCGAGTCCTACCTTGATGCTCTGACATCAAGGTGATCCATAAATCAATGGTTATTGTTTTAAGACAACAAGTTTCGAGATGATTTGTTACATAGCTTTTTAAGGGAAGAGTGAATTGATATACTCAGCCCCCAAAAACCAAGACATCCTTTACTTGGTCTTAGGAATTACAGCTGCCATTCCTCTTAAAGAGTACAAGATACCAAAGGATCAAAAGATGGAGGTTTGGATCAGTTACTGCTTGAGTTCTTTTAGTTCTCATGTTAGAATAAGGATAACAATCCTTGCTTAATTCTATTTGGTAAGCAAATATGCATACTTTGATACAATACAGATCCTCAATGTGAGCCAGCTGTTTTATATGGTGCTTAATTTTTAAAAAGAATTCTTATCCAATAATAAAGAGGAAGAATGACATTGTTTGGAAGAGAATTTCAACGTTTAATGTTAACTCTACTGCCTCCTTCATACACATTGACTTTGTACCCTAAGAGTTTCTTCTGATCTGATTCCATTCTGTCTTAGTTATTTACTTGTCATGAGGTTTTAAGTGTGTTGTTTGTCTGCCTAGTGCAATTCACAATGTTAAAAATCAAGTCTCTGTTTCCACTAAATTCCCAGAAGCACAAACTGGAACAATGAATACATATTATCCAAATTGTACCCAAGTAGGAGGTTTCTAATTTAATTGCTGATGATCAAAGTAATTTAACTTACTGCATATCAAAATGTTGAAATGTTTACTGAGAAAATATAAAGATTAATTCCACATTAAGACAACTTTGTACATGAACATGAATTTAAAAACTGATGGCTAAATGCAGATAATAGAACTTTGCAAAACATTTTACCTCTGGGTTTGTGTATGATTGGTTTACTGCGTGTAGTTTACCATGTGTATGATTAGTTTACCACGTGCACATACCTGCTCCAAACTAGATTTTTTGGAACACTGAAGGCACACAACTCTCAATGGAATTAAAGTTTTTGAAGTAAATACTTGAATACATTTTAGAAGTGTTCTAACACCACCTAAGAAAAAAATAACCCCAAATTACAGATACAGGTGTTTTCCCTAGAGAAGAGACATGCAAACTATAGTCTGTTTCTGTAAATTTAATTTTGGATCATAGCCAGTTTCATTTGTTTAAATATTATCCATGGCTGCTTTTTTGCTACAGCAGCAGAAATGAGTTGTTGCATCAGGGACCGTATGGCCCATAAAGCCTAAAACATTTGCTACTTAGTTATTTACAGAAAGATGTGCTTACTTCTACCCTATAGCGTTGGTTTGCATAAAGAAACCTCAATATACTGAAAAGTTAATTAATTGAAAACCTCATTCACTATAATATGACTGGAGATAGTATCTCACAAAAGGACAATATACCAGCACAAAATAACTGAATTTTGAGGGAGGGAGATTAATTTATTCTTTGTTTCTAACACAAAAAAATGAGCAACACATACCATAAAAATAAGACAAGTGCTCCATTGTCATAAAAGTTTAAGGAGTAATAGGACATGAATACAATTAATCTTCATCAAAACTTAGAAGTCATTAAGTCATCAAAACCTAGGTTTGCAGACTAATGTTTAGCTTAAATAGACACACACACAACCCCCCACACACATTCATTTGTTTATATTTTAAGATAATACTGAAATTTTATATGGGGAACTTATAATACTGAACTTATATAACTTATAATACTGAAATTCCATATGGGGAAAAAAGTTAATTATTCTGAATTTGAAATCCTCTTTTCTTCTCATCAACATTTCCAATTAAAGCAACTTTTGTGAAGCAATTTTTACAGCTCAGATTTTCATAATTTGTTTTTACAACTCTATTTTTCTATGAAAACTCAAGAAATAGAAAAGACAGCACTTTAGTTATCAATTACTTATAAAGAACAGCACATTGAAGAAACCACAAAACTTGACATACAATATCCCATTATTAAAATCCCTGTGGCCACATTTGTGGTACCACGTTGAAAAAATCAAGTATGGCTTCTACACTATGTTTAATGCATTTGTAATTATTTCCCCATTGGTTGGTAGACAATATAAATTATTAAAATATAAAATGTATTGAGAAAACAAATGGATGATACAAACGTATCACTGCAAAGTGATTTCACAAAAGTGTCACTAGATGGCAGCATCTTAAACATTAAAAAAATCTAAAGGTTCTCCAAAACCTCCCTACAGTCATCCAGTTAGATATTTTCATTGTTTTGCCTCATGTAGGTAACATGATATGCACAGGTGAAAGCATACGCTCTATACTTGAGTACCTACTTTATGCAATTTTTCAATAAAAATCAAGTATTTTTCAACACATTTTATTTAAAATTACCCACAGGTGCTCACACTCATGTTGACACAATCACATTCATACTGACACAGCTCACACTCATATTGACACAGCCAGCACAGCATTGTTCAGTCACCATGCCACCTTACTTTATAGTCAATCCAAAACTTGCAATCATTTTCAGGCCATTATGATTATTTCCAGCCTGTCTTTCTCCAATAAACATTATAAATTATACGTTTGATGATAAGACTCGCTGCCTTTGTTTACAGAGCCCCCATTAATTTCACAATGCAACTCATAGTCCTTGGTATGGTTATCAGAGGTGTTTGAACCAAAGGAACTCCATCTTGGGTAGGGACTGGGTAAAATAAGGCTGAGACCTGCTGGGCTGCATTCCCAGTAAGTTAGGCATTCTGAGTCACAGGATGAGACAGGAGGTCAGCACAAGATACAGGTCATAAAGACCTTGCTGATAAAAATGGTTGCAGTAAGGAAGCTGACCAAAACTCACCAAAACCAAGATGATGACAAGAGTGACCTCTGGTCATCCTCACTGCTCATTAGAAGCTAATTACTAGCATTATAAGCTAATTATAAGCTAATGTATTAGCATGCTAAAAGACACTCCCACCAATGCTATGACAGTTTACAAATGCCATGAAAACATCAGGAAGTTATCCTATATGGTCTAAAAAGGGGAGGAAGCCTCAGTTCTGGGAATTGCCCACCCCCTTCCCAGAAAACTCATGAATAATCCACACCTTGTTTAGTATGTAACAGGAAATATAATAAACATAAAAATGGGCAACCAGCAGCCCTTGGGGCTGCTCTGCCTATGGAGTAGACATTCTTTTATTCTTTTACTTCCTTAATAAACTGCTTTCACTTTACTTTATGGACTCACCTTGAATCTTTTCTTGTGAGCGATCCAAGAACCCTTTCTTGGGGTCTCTTGGACTGGGAACACTTTTCTGGTGACATAGCTGTTTATTTTTTATTTTTTAAGTTTTTGTAGAGAGGAGTTCTCACTACATTGCTCAGGCTGGTCTTGAACTCCTGGGCTCAAGCCATCCTTATGCCTCGGCCTCCCAATGTGCTGGTATTGCAGGTGTAAACCACCACACCCAGCCCTCCTGGGTATGATTAAAGACTTGTATGATCTGCTAGTGCCCCTTGATCAGATGCCCCATATAGACCTCTCTTATTTTACATAAACTTTTCCCTTTCCTGGGGATGTGCTTTCTCTCCTCCATTTGCCTAGCAAGCTCAGATTTTGATCACCAGATAACTTTGAGCGAAGATTATTTTGCCATCCCTCTCTTCTATCTTATTCTATAGCCCTGTTTGTATATCTCTCTTATAACAATTTTCCAATCTTACTGTCTTCTTTCACACAATATGAACTCAAATAATTGTTGAATAAATAAATGAATGAACAAATTATAAAGTCTTACAAAAGCCAATAGCTATTCTCTAAAGTGATGTTAAATTTATAAGAATATTATTTGAGGGATTCTGTTTCTGATGCAATTTTATTGCATGTGTTATTTATTCAGACATGACATCTTTTAGAATGAAGTATCTTGGACAAAATAGTAGTTGAGAATATGTTCAAAATCATTCTCAATTAACAAGAAATATCGTGTGTCCTTGCCATCTTCACTAATACAAAACTAAAAATTTTTCTAATTAGTGAAATAATATGATACATAGGGCCTGTGCTGAAATTTCCAGGAGAAAACTAGCTCACTCTTTCCTAACTCTGATGAATTGCCTATTTATTAAAATGAAATATAAAATGGTAAAGCTGAATTATTTTCCTAGTAGCATTAAAGCTCTGATGGCTTTATGGATTGATTTGGTAACAAATTGATTTTGGACTATTGTTATTATTATTATTTAGTTTATTCCTTTTTCACCAAGATTAAATCCTAAGAATTGTGAAGACTCTTAATAATTAGCAAATTTGGTATGAAAAAAGTACTTATACAAACAAGATATTTGTCGCTATACTCAGGGCTGATATATAGATGGTATGCATTGATATGCTCTTATTAATTATTAAAATAATAACATGGTTAAGGTACATAAAAAGTCTTTGTCCTAAGCCACCTGAATAACCAACCATGGCTGCAGCCCTTGTGTTCCATGATGGAAGAGTGTCTGCGAATATCAGCCTGTGAATGTTCACTGCTAGGGACCAGCCCAGAGTCCAGTGGATGAGACAATGCCTTTGCCAGCGCCACTATCATCATGGTGGGTGAATTCCAGGTGACTATCAGTACATTCTAATAGGCTAATGATGGATACTACCTGGTATTAACATGGAGTATGACCTTCTTTGTGACTGTGGGAAATGCAGCTTCTATACCGTACCAATCAGATATTTAAGTGTTCTGAATATCATTCCTTGCTTGATGCAAAAGTAATAAGAAACAAGCCAAGAATTACAGTGCTATAAATTTGGACAATATTACTTTTTAAAAAGTATAATGGGAAGTTTGAGGAAAATGAACAAAAAAGAAAATGATATAGGGAGATGTGTGTCTGGGTGTGTGTGTGTGCACATGCTGGTCATCTCTATATGGAGGGTATAAATAAATGATTAGCAACAATAGGTTGGCTAGTTAACTCTGATATTGGAATTTCTCAAAGGAATTCCTAATTACAGAGTTTTTTGGCTAGTACTAGAGAAAGTTGGGAATGGAAAGGAGGAAGATGAAAGCTGGCAGGTTTTTGTGCCACAGTCTTGGAGCATTTAACTTTCTAGAATTCATTCAAGTGTTATGATTCAAAAGCATACTTAGGTGCTAAGTTAAAAACAACAGTAAATATTTCTATATGAGGGGCCTCCACTGTTTCTGTAAATGCTTCTTTTCAGAGTGAATTTCTATTCTGAAAGTTCTGCTTTTCATGCAGACTAAATTTGCCAAGACCTTCAAAAATTCTTCTCACTCTTTCTCTAGTTTTCCTTTCCTTCCAACTCTCTGGTTATGTGTAGGAACTAAGCATTATTTTGCATATTATGTTCATGCTGTACTTAAAGTCAATAAGTTCTATAGGTCACAATTCCTTTCCAAAATTATTTAATACAGCTATCTACTATTTTTATGCAATGTGTTAAGCTTCATTTATTTATATCAATATAGTATAGTTCAAAGAGAATAGCAACTCTTCACTATTAAAACATGAAACAATAGAAAATGAAAACCAACACAAATAAAAAGGAAAAACACACAATCTTCAAGTGGAGCTTCAGTGAAATTTAATAGAAATCACATTGCATGGCAACCAGAACCAAAGCTTACGTTTTCTACAGGACAAAACCAGAATACTCTTTCAACTTATTTTAATCCTATGGCTCTTATAGATAATATAAGAGATCAAAAAATGAATAATCAGTGTGTATACATATATATATGAGCTGAATTATTTTCCTAGTAGCAATAAAGCTCTGATGGCTTTATGGATTGATTTGTTAACAAATTGATTTTGGACTATTATTATTATTAATAATAACATATATTAACATATATGTGTTATGTATATAACATATGTATGTGTGTATATATATACACACACACACTATATATACATACATCCACACAAAATTCCATCCAGGAAGCTAGCCACCTGAAAATCAATTCTAAATGCTCACATTGTAGTTCAGCACCAAACAGGAACAGAAACAATAAAAATTCAGATGGTAGAAAATATTTGAGCCTCAATTTTGTAAACCACAGATAAAATTCTAAGGCCCCCAAACCATCTGAATAGACTCCTCCTCTTGGCCAAGGGCATTCCAGAGTTAACCTGAGAAGCTAGTTCAAGCCATGATGGAAGAGGGGAGGGACATTTCTCATTATGCTTTCCAACATTAACATCAACATAGACCATAAGTCTGATAAGAAATATTTATATTCTATTCCCTTTGAAGCCTGCTACTTGGCTTCATCTGTGTGATAAAACCTTGGTGTCCACAGCCCCTTACTGGAACCCAGACATTCCTTTCTATTGATAATAACTCTTTCAACCAGTTACCAAAAACATTTTCAAATCTACCTATGACCTGGAAGCCCAGCCCTCTCCTCCCCAGGCTTTCAGCTTCGAGTTATCTTTCCCTTCCAGATGAAACCAATGTAAATCTGATACATCTTGACTAATGTATTAAGTCTCCCTAAAATGTATAAAAGCAAGCCGTACCCTGACTGCCTTGGTCACATGTCCTCAGGAGCTCCTGAGGCTGTGTCATGGGTACGTTCTTAACCTTGGCAAGATTAACTTTCTAAATTGACTGGGACCTGTCTCAGATACTTTTGAGTTTACAACCTTCTGATAAATTACCTAAAATTAAGGTAATTTACCTAATGATTGATTTCAAATTATCTTTTACCAAATATCTTAAAATATAAGTGCATAGAGAAGGTGATCATTACAAAGAACCTTTACACAACAAATAACTTGGAAAAACCCCATTGTCCTAGAGCTATTGAATGACTGTACTTATGTCAATATATCCAAACAGAGAAGACAACAGGCCCTGGTAGAGACAACACTTCTCCACGCCACTCAGGTGGGCTAATGCTAGAGAACTGGATGCCATGAATATACTTGGGAGCTTCCAGAAAGGTTAACTGGAGTCCTGATAAGTAAGCAACAACAAAGAAGGGGCCCCAGGTGGGGGAGAACAATGAATAATTGTTCTGAGAAATGTTAATCACAAGTAACCTGTGGACACAGTGACCTCCTTCCACTCATAGCCCCAGTAGCATGGATTCGGTCAGCATGTGGCCCCCTCCAGCACAACCGTGTAAAACTTCCCTCCACCCCTTGCCTCTCTGTAGACAGCCTCTTCTCTGTTGTGATGCCCATTGCTTTCTTGCAAGGTATCTTCATACTTCCTCTAATAAATCTGCCTTTCTTTACCTATGACTGTCTTGGTAAATTCCTTTACCACCCATGACGAACCCCAGCTAGTCGCACCTGTGACATTAATTTTGAAGACAAGAAATCCAATAAGGGAGTGTTCTGAATCAAAAAGGGGTATCACGAGAAAAGTGTGCACAGCAATCAAGGAACTCATTGAATTAAAAATGAGTATCTTTGACTTGGAATCAGAATGAAATTAGAATAAACATGTTTACATAGTGATTTAAAAACTCTGTTTTGGATTCAAGGATAAGCTAAACAGTGAAATGAATTCATCAAGATATATTCATTTGTTTATCAACTTGTGCAAATTAGGCTAACACAGATTAGGGAGATGGGAGAGCTCCCTGGACCCCTTCACAGGATTTGTGGCATGGGTGTGGCTCACTTACTCAGCTGCTGTGCTCAAACCCCTTCTGGGAGGGGGAGCACACCGGCGAGTTGTGCCTGGGCCAGGGTGAGTGCTTTTGGGCTCCAGATCCATGGTAGCATCTAGGGGTACGTTACAATTAATGCCCTTTTAGCAGTTGCTGTCCGTGGATGGCCAAATGTTAACAAGCTCAGTGGGGAGTCAGGTGACAGTCTTTTACACCCTGCCTTCTTGCCACCTAGGTCCTTGTCTGGCATCCAGGAAGAATGAAGTCACACGGACTTAAAGGATGGTGAATGCAGAGGTTTTATTGAGTGATGGGGGTGGGATCTCAGTGGGACGAGGAACTGGAAAGCTGATGGAGTAGGTAGCTAATTATCCCCTGGAGCTTGGCTGTTCCAGTCAAACTCCTCTCCGACTGTCCAGATGCCTCTTTGATGTTCAGATGCTTCTTCTCTCCTTGTCTGCCATGCCACTCTGCTCCTCTGCCAGAGGAGTTTGGGGTTTTCATGGGTACAGGATTTGGTAGGGGGTGGGGGTCATGATGGGCCAGGGTGGTTTTGAAAAAAACAACATTTAGGCGGGAAAACAGGGATAACTGTTCTCATTTAGGGCCGTGGTTTCCAGGCTTGAGGTTGAGGCCTTTGCTGGGGAACCGCCCTCTTCTACCCAGTATTTCCGTGACTCCTGACTGTATCATTACAATTTTATTACCCACTAATTTCAAGCCATACCCTAATATTTTTAAAAAGTATAGTAGCTTATAACTGTTGTCACTCTAAAGGAAAATATGAAGGGAATGTCCTGTGGGAAAAGAGACACAGAATGGGTAGCTGGACAAAAGAGGCTGGACGTAAGCAAGCTGGTGTTTGTCTTTCGATGAAAACTCTGGATTCCTGAACAGAGATGGTGAAGATGTTGAAGATAGCCAAGCTGTCACAATTTGTATAGGTCTTCTTGGGCTATATTTTACAGGAAGGAGAGCCTTTACATTTTTTTAAATTAATATGTAACTCAAGTTACTCTTTAAGTTCCAGAAGGCTTCCAGCAATGTGATTTACATAGCTAGCCAGTTACTCCTTGGGGGAAACTGGCAAAGAATCTGGCACCATTGTTATGCCCTCTAGTTATGCAAATAGATGGCAGGGGGAAATGACAGCTTCTCAACTTCAGTGGTGTGAAAGGAAAATAAAAACTGGGACCTCAATTCACTAGGCCAAAAGGAAAAAGCTGAAACCTGAGTCACACTAGAAGCTGCCTTTCCTGTTTTACCTAAGCAGACAACTTGAGATAAAAGGTTAAATCCTACTCTATGTTCACCTTATCTTAGTAAAGTGCTGATTTACTGAGCATGAGAGGAATACATAATTGATTATTCCCTTACCTGCTCCTTCTCTCTTGCACCATGTAGGTTACCATATCCTTCCTCTTTCCCTTCCAGCCCACTTTTCCCCTTTAAATACTGAGGCCATCAAAATTATCTTTGTAGAACAACACAGACCACAGTTTCTGTGATTCCGTGTTTATTTCTTCTAGGCATGTACTTAACCTTGGAAAAATAAACTTCTAAATTGAGTGAGACTTGTCTCATATACTTTTTGGTTTACAATGGGAATGAATGTCCTGAACTATCTGAATGCTCTCCTTGAGGTTATTCACAGTTTGTGGTTTTGGCCAACCTTAAAGCTAAATGAATTGGAGCGTACATAAGTATACTTTTTGTGGTGTTAGAACAGGTTGAGGTTGTTTTTTCTAAGACATCTTAGTGAATCTATTGTCTCCCTTTATCAAGCACTTAACACACTAAAGCAATATTCTCTTTACATATTTCTATGTCATATCTGATTCTGATCTCCTTAAAGACAGAGATGGTAGAATTTTTTTCTTTTATTCTCCATTTTCTCCCTGTCTCTTTTTATATCGAGAGCCTGACATAAAATGAGAGGTCATTATACACTTGAAAGAATAAAGTTTCTTGAGAGTAATGTGTACCTCAGGTAGTATTAAAGACTGGGGCAATGGGGATGAGTACTTCCTGCTGGAATTCTCTCCAGTCGTTTGTAGCTGTGTTTCCCAATCATACAGAGACTTGCAAGCTCTTAATTAGAGGGAAAGCTCCTGCAAACACCTCAAAGGTCCCTGAAGATATGAGGATGAGAGTGGTAATGGGGCCATCATTGCTGGGAGCTGTTGCCAATGGAGCAACTGCCTAAGACACCTGCCAGAAGGAGATAAAAGGGGCACGAGGGGCCAGTGTCTTGGGGCTTCCCTATATGAAGGTAACTGGAAAGAGTAGGTTTGAGGTTCTGAAAAGGAACACTGATGAATGCCAGCACTATCTAATTCAGAAAGACTTTTGATGCTTATTGACATTTAGGCAATGTCTTCTTGACATTTAGGAGCAAAGTAAAACTTGTAGGTTTTCAATATTCTCAAGAGAGACAATTATGTAGACTACAAGAGACAGAGGTCTCAGATTACCAAGAAAAGAAAGGACCAAAAAAAGATTGCATATATTTTTCTTTGATGTTTTTAAATGCTGACAGCAATTTGCCATTACATGATTAGATTATATACATACAAAATATATATAATGTGTATACATGAGATTAGTTTATATATATATATTAGATGTATATATGATTAGTGTGTGTATGTGTGTGGATATATATACACATACACACACTAATCATGTAATGGCAAATTGGGGTCAGCGTTTACAAACATCAAAGATATAATCATCTTCTTGGTCCTTTCTTTTCTTGGTGATCTGAGACCTCTGTCTCTATAGTCTACATAATTGGCTACGTATGCCAAATTCATATACACACATATATATATAGAGAGAGAGGGAGAGACCTCATCTCTGTAGCCTCTCTCTCTCTCTATATATATATGTGTGCATATATATATAGCCTCTGTCTCGGTAGTGTACATAATTGACTATAAATGGTAAATTCATATGTATATAGATATAGATATAGATAGATATAGATATAGATATAGATATATAGATATAGACAAGACAATACTATGGAAAGACAGCCTTGGTGTCAGCTATAGCTAGACTCCATTTCTAGCCTTTACTTGCCATTAAATTGCCTTGGGCAAATGCTTAAACTCTCTCAGACTCACTCTTCTCAAATGAGCAATGGTGAAAGCTTACTGTTAGGGTTGCTAGGAAAATTGGAAATACATATCAAGTACCAGAAACACAGTAGGCCATCAACTATAGCTATTATCATTCACATTTTTACGAAGCATTATTTCAAAGACTAGATTCACTGTTTCAGCCCTGCTTGCTTAAAGTAGACATTGACAAGGTTGTCAAATCCAGAGATGAGAGAAAAGGGGAGGGAAGAAAATGAGCATTTTGCTAATGAAATTTAAGGGAAAGGTGTGAATTGAGAAGGTATCAAAGAGAACTGACAACTGGATGGATAAGAGTAAGGGGTTTGGAAGAAAGGAAAAGCAAACCAATCCTGAGACCCTAAACCATTGTGTAATTTGCAGGTACAATAATCACACCACTTTAAATAAAGTGTATGCTTTAAAGAGCAAATTTCAGCTATTTCCTTTTACCAAAAAACAAACAATTTGTCTTTATTTACTGTCAAAAGTAAGTATGAAAACCAAGAAAAATTAAATAAATTCAGTCATGCTGTTCTCTTCTATAGTCTTTCTCTGGCTAGCAAGGACCTCACACAAAATGTAGTTTGTTTGATTTATTTCAGAGACTTAAGATGGGAAAAATGGCTTAAGGTAATTTTTCAAGCTTAATTTAGTTCATTTAATATTTAATGACTTAATGGAGCAGTCTGCATGTCCTAAGTGTGTCAAAGAATAGAAACGGAATTTGAAAAAGAACTCAAAACTTACAAAAAGTATCTTAATTTTTTAGACTAATTAACCATTATAAGTAATTCTGCAGAAGCTTCTGATTTTTTTTAAACAGGGATACAGTTGTGCTTTTTATGCAGTACTGTTCCATGAAATTAACCTGGCCCACTTGACTGCTGATGTACACACATTTATACATTCACTTATCTAACAGGTACGTATTTAATGATGAAAGACTATGTGCAAAGCACATGAATCTGTGAAATTTGCAAGGTCTACCCTCAATCAGTCATTGAACACTCTACTGACATAGCTTCCTAAATTTGAGAGTTAAAATAGGCATAGAAGTAATTATGAGACAGTGCAAACGGTGACCAATGATACATTTTTCATCATGGTATGGAAGTATAACAGGAAGACAGATTTATCCTGATACAGAAAAGTGAGAAAATTTTGCTAATAAAAGTCAAGGATTTCATGTGCAGGTTTCTACAAAAGTCAGTCAAGTAATGTATGAGTTGGGCCTGCAAGAAATACTTTATTCTATACTTTATTGTAAGAATATCATAATACAAGCATGAATACACACACACACACACACACACACACACACACATAATGTGGTATTCATATAGATATATGTACGTATGTACCAGCTGTGACTTGGCTTTATTGGTGGGCTCAGTGGATAAACATGGATGTTGTGAAGACCTTAAGCCCCATCTAAGGGACAGAGCTGCTACCCTGTGTCGCCACCTATAGGAACGATGGTCCATTGTTGTCAAACTTCTAATTTTTTGGAAAATATTTGAACCCAGGAGTTTTTATATGAAATCTCATGATTCCCTATTGTTGGCATATGACTACATTTTAAAAATACACCATGTTTGCTAATATAATGAGGGCCTACACAAAGCAAATCTCTAGGACAAGTTGTAACCCATGGAGCAAGTAATGGTTGAGCGGCAGTAGAGGAAAAGAGAATCTTCACGAGTGGGAATATGTAGGTGGAAGGAAAGCTAAAAAGAAAGACAAGGAGGCACAAAGTAGGACATTGAGACAGGGAATATATACAAGTTTTGGCTTAGCTGATATATAACTTATGTGAAGGAGAACAGTAGAAAATATATTGATAATTCAGCATATACAAAATCACAAAGAGCAAAAGTTATTTGCATTCTATTCCACAAATAGTAAAGGAACAATGGTCATCCTATGGGAGAAACACGACGCAGGAAATTCAAGTAGACAAAACATGGTGCCAATCACAACCGTCCCAACAAAGTCCGACTGACTTTTCAGACACATGGTGACTTTTAACCTTTATTCATCAATTTACCTACTAGACTTATTATAAAGTGGATTTAAAGCAAGTATTTATCCTTCACATACTAGTGACAATTATATCTGGAGATAGCCCCATTTAGATATAAAATAAAAGAACAGTCTCCCATAAGGTATTTTTCTACTGATTACTGTGTCAACCTGAATGGCCTATTCCTCAACCAAATTTACTTTATTTTAAAATATTTATTTATATACCGAATTTGATAAGATTGAATAGACATCTATGGGACAATTCTCGAAGACACTGCTTCTAAATTGCTTCCTTTGATGGCAGTTTATATAGACAATATGATGATTATCTTCTTTGTTTACCACCCTCCTCCATAAGATAGATTATCTGCTGGGAAAATAAACATTTTCTCTTCAAATCAACTAACCTTTCATGTTGACATCCCTAATCTTGTTTGCATAAATAATTTAAGTGATGGAAGAAGTGAATTTCAGAGAATGATGTGGAAGAAATCTCTCATATTTTATTGGGAACTTTCTTTCTGTCCAAAGATCTTTTGGAATTCCATTTTTATTGCCATGAGACATAGCCTTCCTTTTCCATTTTTATGGAGGGTAGAATAAATTAGAACTGATGTGTACATTTCACGTTGGAACACTTTCATTTTTCAGTTTAACAAAGACTTAAATCTGCCTTCCTTGGTTAGTCAAGAGGCATGAAAAATGGAATATTCAAGAATATACTCTGGGCTTTAGGCAACTTAAGTATTTTATGAAATATCTATCACCTACAAAAAAACTTAAGTGTAACACTTCCTTTGGGAGGCCCTAAGTTTAGTTGTTATGCCAATGAATGAGGTTAGATCAGGAGAAATAGATATAACTCATGGCTTTGATAACGGTGGCTGCAGAAGCAGAGATCCTGATTGACAACCAGGAGGCTTGCTTTTCCCAGATCTGTAATCCTATAATAACATCTGGAGGTCAGGTTTCATTTCCATTGAGAATTAATCATTATTTCTCAAATGCTCTATTTAATCAAAAGCTTAAACACCTGATGAAGACTTCTTAGAAACAGCTCAAAATTTTCAGATTCTTGGGCACTGATCCTCACCAACATATTTTGACTTATTTGACATATTTTAGGCTTCCACCTGCATGGATTTAAGACTACAGATTGCTCACTATATGTCTGAACAAAACAATCTTCCACTATTTCCAAAGTGAAGAGTAAAGGCCAATTAGTTAATGGAACATTGAGTCTAAGATTTATGACATTTTCCCCTACATCAAAGTAGAGGTCTAAATTCCTTAATCAATATTTTTCATAAGCAGATATAGTACATCTTTTATCACCCTGAAAATATGTGTCAAGTATATATACACACATACATATATGCATATATAAGCATACCCACAAATATTTACAAATATATGTATGTGTGTGTTTCTGTGTTTAACATGTCTTTTTCTTGAATTCTGTGAATAGAACCAAAGGTGAGTTAAACTACAAGAGTTCAGTATAGATATTTTATTTCTGATGCTTACACACAACCTGTTTTTATTATCACTGAGGGAAAGAGGATGAATAAAAATGATTTCCCGTGAGATAAAAAAAATTATGTGCATGAAATGGATCTGTCCTTTCATACCTTCATCTGTTCAACTGTATCATAATGACAGAGCATATTTATTTATTTATTTATTTATTTATTTATTTATTTATTTAGAGACAGGGTCTCACCCTGTCCAGCAGGCTGGAGGGCAATGGTGTGATCTTGGTTCACTGCAGCCTCCACCTCCTGAGATCAAGTGATACTCCCACATCAGCCTCCTGAGTAGCTGGGACTACAGGCACACACCATCATACCCAGCTATATTTTAATTTTTTATATAGACAATGTTTCAACATGTTGCTCAGGCTGGTCTCGAACTCCTAGGCTCATGCCATCCACCCACTTCAGGCTTCCAAAATGCTGGGAATACAGGCGTGAGCCACCATGCCCAGCCAACAAACAGTTTTCAAATTCTTGCAAAGATACTGCAATTGCCTCCTTTTATCCACTTGTATTGCATTCCAGTCTATTCTCATCACCATATGCAGGATATTTCTTTTTAAAATTAATACAAATACGGCTCTTTGAATGGCTAAAACCTTTCAGTGGATTTCCATGGGTCTTTAGGGCAAAGCTAAATGGCTTAGTGGGAACTTCTTTAGCTGGCCTTTGGTCTGCTTTATAGATTTGTCCTACCTTTTCTAAAATTATACAAATTACACTGAAATACTTGCTTCCCTGCAATCCAACCAATATTTTTAACTTTCTAGAGTAGTTCCTACCACACACAAAAAATTCCCCTAGAAGGGATTTTACCTGATAATTTCTACCTATATTCTATAATTGGCTCAGATCTCATCTTCTTTAAGAAGGTCTCACCCTGACAATCCAGGTTAAATTAGGTGTTTCTATTTGCAACTCCTTGATTATAATTTATAGATCAAATATATACTGATAAAAGATCCAAATGCATACTACTCTATGGTTCTACCACAGAAACAATAGAGACAAGATTCTTCTTATACACTAAGATCCTATTGGGTGAATGGGCAATGACAATAGCAAAATGTCTCTAATGTCAACAATTTCTGGTAAAGATGACTTTAACATTCCAGTATCAAACTTCTATGAAAGAGGTTAATTTTTATGGATAAAAATTTCATACATTATGCTAATTTATATTATATTTGTATACAAAAGTGTTTAGTACTCATTTGTTCTAGCTAATTCATTGCTCAAGTTCTAGTATCCCATGTATTATTGATATTGTTCTACTGTAATAGAGATGTAATAGAGATATTAAAGAGATATTATTCTATTATAATATTATGAGAGCTGATTTCCAATTTTCAGGAATGAAAGCATCATGGCCAAGCTTTCTGTAGAAATTTGAGGCTTGATCACTCAATCATTTGTGTTCTAAAATAATCTCAAAATTGTTTTTAAAAAATAATTAGGCCCACCTGAAGATAAATAGGAGGTTCACAGAGGTGGACATTCATATTTAAGTCTGGTTTGGGTACCTGTGATTTTACTAAATGATTTTATTAATGATGTCTTTATTCATATTTCTGATTTTTGCCTTATTCTGGATCCAGAAGTAATTCATTTTTATTCAAACTGCTTGGGCTATCACTGTGATTATTATTTGTTAATAATTTAAATAGCTTATGGTTGGGTCTAAGAGATGTGAGATGTTTGCACCCAAACAAAGCATGATATGGCACACAAAGAAGTAGAAGCTAATAAAACAATGTTGGAGTTGGCAGAATTTGGTCTTCGTTTTAACCACCATTTGCATTCAACTTTTAGTAAGCTGAGAAAAAACAAATACGCCATCATCCATATGGGTACACTGAAATGTGTAAAAGATGTGAGAAATTAAGGCAATAATTCATTCATTCATTCGTTCATTCAACAAATAGTTATTTGGCTCTTCCTAAGAGCTGGCCCCATTTAAGTTTCCATGTGCTTTAAGCCACTTTAGATGAAATTGGAAAGGGATAGAGGAGTATAAAAAGTTTGTGCTGAGTTTTTTAAAAATAAGATTATTAAAATTTTTATAAGTTCTATCTCTTAACTTTTTAAAACTTCAGTGTAGTCTCTTGAGTCCTGGCCAGACTGCTTAGATTCTTCTTTTTTTTTTCTTTTATTCTGGTGTGGAAGTATTCAGTGACAGTCTTTAATAAAAAATTCTGGATATTTCACTTTCTGCCTAAAAAATCTCATTTCTTCATTATTTCTTTTTCCAACAAGCCCAGATAGTCCAATTTTTTTCCTTAACATGTTGACAACTACTAACATTTATTGAGTGCTTAGCATCTGCTAAGCACTAAGTAGTTTTAAAATGGTATCTCTTTTCATTCTCTTTAGAACAAACCTAAGAAGTTGGCACTATTATTTTCCTAATTTGTTAAATAGACAAATTAACTCACATTAGTAAGTGAATTAAAACTATGCTGAAAAGTAACGTAGAGACCTAGAGTCAAGTCCAGGTCTGACTGTGTCTTCCCGATCTACGCGTTCTGTTAATGAAAATGCTATACTGCATCTTAAAATAAGTATCCTATTCCATCAGCAACACACAATACCTAGTTCCAGGTGTAGCAAACTAATAGCTGTTCTTGAGCATGCAGTAACACTTCATTTCCCAGAAAAGGTCATGGACTGAGTGTTAGTCAATGGAATATAAGTGGAAGTAAATGTTGCCATTTCTAAGCTAAGACTTTAAAGAAGTTAGTGTGCATTCCTTTGACTGAATCCAGACAGAGGCTCTAGGACACAAAAGCCAAAGGACACAACTATGAATATTTTGGAAACCTTAACAGATGGAGAGAAAGTTAATTCCTGCCTGATGCATGAGTATAATACAGACATCTATCACTTTGAAGACATTTGTGATTGTATTTATTTGTAATCAATAACTATTCTACCTAACACATCAAGAGTTCTTATTAAAATACTTTTCATTATTTATTTCCTATTTCTTATCATAATCTAAATTTGTGAGAAAGTCTTCATATCTCAGGATGATTTAGGCATATAGTCTTGATTTCTCTCTCTTTATATCTTATGGTCACCTTATCAATTTTCCATGAATTGTTTCAAATGCTTTGTGAAATGAGGCAATAGAAGAAAAAAGAAAGAGAGAGAGCAAGGGAGAGGAAGAAAAGAAAGGAGAGAGAGGGGAAAGACTAAAGGGAGAGAAAAAAAGGGAAGAGGAGAAATGAAAGAGGAAAGAGAAAAATGGGTTTGGAACAATGAGATCCTATGAGGGTATAACTGAGGAACATAAGAAATATTATATTTAGCCAACCTGAACCCCATTCCCAACCCCTTCCTCTTAGTCTCTCTCTACTGTAGGGCCATAGATGTGAAATATTTCCTTACTCATGCTCTTTCTTAGCTGCCATTTCAGGAAGCAGTGAGTCATTAGCAGGAATCTGCTAGGTTTTTTTCTGGGAAAGATTTAGCACTTAGGATGAAAGAAACAGATGAAGCTGCCCTGCTGCTTCTCCCTTCTTCCTTCTCTCTGCCTTAAATAGAAATGAGATTTCTGGAGTTGAGACAAATATCTTGTGACTGTGATGGAAAAAGTCCGGGAAAACTCTAAGGAAACTTGGGAGATGGCACTCAGACATAACTGAGTTGCTGAGTGCACCCCAGCAGCCCCCTGCCTCAAGTCTTTCATGGTGAGAAAAAGAAATCTGTATTTTTCATCCAAGGTTAACATCGTTTCTTGTAGCTGAAAACGTTCATCTTTGATTCAGAAGTATAAAAAGAAAGACAGACCCTGAAAGGATGAAATTAATAAGAGATTGGTTAAAAAGGTCAAGAACAGAAAAGCTGAGTGTACTGGTCCAGAAAGATGGTGGCATGATGACACAGTAGAGACATCTTGTGGGTGACACAAATCTCGTTGGAGCATATTGATCCCAAGGTACATATAGGACATCCAGATGTAGTGGGAAGATGCAGGCTATTTCCTATTGTATGAGTAGCCTGGAGTCTGCACTTGACAGTGATAGCTGAATTATGGCAGTGGTTAAAAATCACTAGAGATAGTAATACAGGGGACAATCAGAAACATCTACAATTAGTGGGTGTAGGAAAGAAGTTCCTAGTAAAAACAAGTAACAGAATCTGAAAAATATAGAAACATAGAAGTAAGGAAGAGCTCCAAAAAGATGGGTTGGCACACCTTTATCTTGAAAGAGACATCTTCAAACTGATGTCTCTTGCCACATGCTGGCCCTCCCTGTGATTGAGCTCTCTAATCTGTTTTCCTTGGCCTCCCCCACTTTCTACAATCTCAGGTCTCCTCAGTTAAGAAAAGCCTCAGTATCTTAAATTAATTGTGTGAATCAAAGTCATACTATCAATGGTTCTTTTTATTAATTAGTTTTCTTCCTTGATGATCACTGGAAATCTTGTATTTTCTCTCTCCTTCAAAATCAATTTCTATACCACCTACAGTCAAATTAGGAAAAGAAAGATAACCATATAGAAAAATGGGCAAGACACTTGAACAAGCATTTCATAAGCTATACAGAAAGATATACAGAAAGCCAATAAATATTGGAAGATTCTCAATCTTATCAATAATCAGGGAATTGCAAAATAAAACTGCCATGCATTACTACTGCAAACTACTTAGAACAACTAAAATTATAAAGACTGAAAATAGTAACTATTGGTAAGGCTTTAGTGAAACAGTCTAATATATGCTGGTAGAAGAACAACTTTTTTGAAGGATTGGCGTTATCGATTAGAAATATACAAATACCTTATGGTCCAGGAATTCTACTTCTAGGTATATACTTAACAGAAAAGTGTATGAATGTGTACCCCCCAAAATTTATGTGAATATTTAGAGTAGCATGGATTATTGTATTAATAGTTCTCAAATGAAAATGAAATCCAAATATCTACCCCCAATAAAATGGAAAAAAATTGTGATCTATTTCATACTACGTAAAAATACACTGAAATAAAAACAAAAACAAACGAAAGTACTGCTAGATATTGCATGAATGAATCTCACACATACAAAAGTCAGCAAACAAGCCAAACACAAAACAAAGTTTATAAAAAATGAGCATCTAAAATCCCAAATTCAGAAATCTGAAAGGCTCCAAAATCCAAAACTTTTTGAACACTGACAGAATGCTCAAAGAATAAAAATTTCATTGGAGCACTTGAAATTTCCAGATTTGGTGTGTTCAAGCAGTAAGTATAATGTAAATATTCCAAAATCCAAAAATATCCAAAATACTTCTAGTCTTAAGTATCTCAGGTAAGAAATACTCAACCTGCATATGCCTTCGTATAAAGTTCAAAACTAGACAAAATAATGCATTTATATAAAGTTCAAAATGGACAAAGCTGACCATGTGGTTAGAAGTCAGGGGAATTGTAAATTTGAAAGGGGGATGCTATGGTCTAAATATCGGTCTCCCCAGACTCCAATTTTATATGTTACAACCTTATACCCAATGTGACAGTATTAGGAGGTCAGCGCTTTGGAAGTGATTAAGCCATGATGAAGTGATTCCTCATGAATGGAATTAGTCCCTTTGTATTAGAGGCTCTAGACAGCTCCCTTAGCCCTTCTGCCATGTGAGGAAGGGCAAAGCAACAAGGCATCATCTGTGAAACAAATAGCAGCCCTAAGCAGACACCAAATGTGCTGGCATCTTGATCTTGCACTTCCCAGCCTACAGAACTGTGAGCAATATATTTATGTTGTGTTTACATTACCCAGTTTAACGTATTTTGTTAGAGCAGCCCAAGTGGACAAAGACAGAAGGTAACAGGTACTATTTGGAAGAAGACACAATTGAGGATTCTGAGTGTTGGAAATACTTTTTTTCATGATAGGGATGATGGTTATAAGGCCTCAAAATCACCCATGAAGCTATTTGCTTATGATTCATGCTGTTTTGGGTACAAATACATTTCTTAAATTAAAGTATTTATCACAATTTCTGTTTCTTCTTCCTTATACATGACTATGAAGATTTTACTCCAGAACCTCCTGATTGACTCTCACTGCTCCATCCCACCATCATTTTGTATTCCCACCATGCTTTATTTCTGAAAAGTTGTTTTTGCCTCACATGTCCAAATCTACCAGTGACTGTGTTATGCCCTTTGTTCCTAGAATTTCCTATCTCTTTCTTGATTGACACCTTTAATTTCTTCTCTGCCTCTCTCTTCAACTTTATTCATAGATGACTAGACCACCCAAGAGACCTATCGAAGTCTACATTTCAAAGAACTTTGCCTCACCTCGGTTGATAGTAGGAGGAACTGTATAGCAAGAGGGTAAAAATTTGTTAGAATAATCTTCATAATGGATAAATCTACATCTGCTATATCCCCATTTTATTCCCATAGGATTGATTGCTTCTTCATAGTTACATTTAAAGCTGCTCATTCCTACTTTCATTTATTTGACTGAGAGTTCCATGAGACTAACTTGGTAGACATTTATTATATTTTTTAAGTTAAAGAAAGCCTGCAAAACATTTAACAAATTTAGCAATCAAAGTACTTAAGTATGAGATTTACATATAAAACCTAAAGTAAACAAATTTATTTTGTGTTTCAATGGGAAACAAAAGAAAGTGTCTATCTCAACCACTTTATAATGTCATATTAATTGAGAAGAGTATAAAGGTAAGGAAACCATCATTTAATGGCAGAATGTGTGCCAATCCATTTGGTGTTTTATATTCATCATTCTCACACTGAATGTATAAGGTGGGTGCTGTTATGTTAAATTAGCACTTTTAAAGAGAGAGATGCAGAGAAGTCAAGTAACTTGCTTAAGATCATGTAACAATGAAATGACCTTGCCAAGATTTGAACCTCGGATTGTGTGATTGAAAACTCATGGTCTTTCTTCTGTATCTTGCTGTCTTATATATAGGAAGGTTAACGAGGCATACAGGTATACTAAGGAAGCAGGGACTGCTGATTACTTGTATAACATTTTGAAATATGATTTTTTATTGGCCTCCCTTTATTTTGGTGCTTAACATTTAACATCTAAATTAAGAAGATATTATCTTTATATCTTTTGTAATGCACCACTTTCAGAGTTATCCATCAAACCAGTTGGAAGTAGTTGTTAGAAATTCCTAGAGACTGCTGATAACAGTGCTAAATATCTTTTCATTAGTTCCCTTCATTAGCTTCAATAACTGAATATATTAACTAGACCTCACACGTATATTAATCCCATAACTTATTAATGCTCAGAATAAAATTCAATTGTTACATTTTTAAATACATGACTTGATTGCTGAAAGAAATAGAAGTGCTATTTAAGGATTTTAAACACAAATTGTGACTGTTGAATGTTGCCTCTTTAATTTTTTTTCAAATAAACACTAAAACCACTTTTTACAAACACTTATATACAAAGAGACACGACTTCAAAACAATTTAACTGTGATTTAGTAGTGGGTAGGAAAAAAATAAAGCTCTCGTTACAGGCAGCATAAAAATTTTTCAAGAGTCGTAGGAATAAAATGGCCTCCTTAAAGTAACTTGTATAAAATTTGATCTACTGATAAAATTTAATTCTGCCTTTCTTCTTTAGATACTCAGTGTTAACTGAAAACTGATTTATATTTAGAATGAGTTATGACAAAGTACCAGTTGAATTTTTAACAGACCTAGCATGTAGTTCCTATCCTAAGTATTTTGTCTGCTTCCTGCTGACTGACCAGCTGAGTACCAATGGCATTACCTGCAGCTTGCCTGGCCTGTTGACTAGAGGCAAATGCACAGAGCGGCTGCTACTAAGGAGGTGAGACCACAGAAGTGCCAAAAAAAAAAAAAAAAAAAAAAAAAGCAGTTTAAATAGAGATGCCTAAAGCAAAAAAGAATACAGATTTTCTTTTAACTGTAAGGCTTACTCGTTTTTTTTTTTTTTTTTTTTTTTTTTTCTTTTGAGACTGAGTCTTGCTCTCTTGCCCAGGCTGGAGTGCAGGGGTACAATCTCGGCTCACTGCAACTTCTGCCTCCTGGGTTCAAGCGACTCTCCTGCCTCAGCCTCCCGAATAGCTGGGATTACAGGCACCCACCACCATGCCCGGCTAATTTTTGTATTTTTAGTAGAGACAGGATTTCACTATTTTGGTCAGGCTGGTCTCGAACTTCTGATCCTGTGATCTGCCCGCCTTAGCCTCCCAAGGTTCTGGGATTACAGGTGTGAGCCACTGCACCCCACCCAAGGCTTACTCTTTTTTTTTTAACTATTGAAATAGTTTTACTCAGACACAAGCTAAAGTACTTCACAAGTCATGCAATTAGAACACTCTTAGGTAGAGTGATGTTTGGAGTAAGGTGGGAAGAAGTAAATGGTGTGCATACCTTCGCTTGCCCAGCTTTTGTGATGGCAGGAATATTAAAGTGCTGTCCAGTGTAAAAATGTACCCCACTGAACAGGATCACTGCAATTGAGTCTCCTTCCTTCTCAATTACTTCAAGGATATCTTCTATTCTTAAGGTTTCTTCCCCCTAAATCAAGTTAGGCACAAGTTAGGTTATATCGATAATAATAAATTTGTAATTTCATATTGCCGATCTAAATTTCACCATGAGCTCTTTTGCATTAGAAGATTTTTTTTTTTTTTTTTCAGATTAAGGCTCTTTAAAAATCTGACATAGGAGTAGCATTTAAGCGTAATTTTTATGATTAAGAAATGATAATTAAAAAGTAAAAAGTGGTTTTTAAGGTGAAAGTCTGCAAAAGCCTAATTGTTTGATTTATTCTCTAGTTTTTAAAAATTAATTCATAACATTTCCACAGCTATAAGTTGTTTTCTCCTTATTCCTGACTAATAAAACACCATAAAGTGCAAGAATTCCATTATATAGCAAAATAAATGATCAGAAATTGGTATTGTATTTATCAGTCTAATATCCTGTTATTTTTTTCCAAAAACATGCCAGGTACGGTGACTCACGCCTGTAATCCCAGCACTTAGGGATGTCAAGGTGGGCAGATCACCTGAGGTAAGGAGTTCGAGACCAGCTTGGCCAACATGGTGAAACCCAGTCTTTACTAAAAATACAAAAATTATCTGAGTGTGGTGGTGCATGCCTGTAATCCCAGCTACTTGGGTGGCTGAGGTATCTACCCAGTAAGTTTTCAATTTTTTTTTTTTTTTTTTTAAATGGAACTTCACTTTTGTTGCCCAGGCTGGAGTGCAAAGGCATGATCTTGGCTCACCACAACCTCTGCCTCCCGGGTTCAAGTGATTCTCCTGCCTCAGCCTTCCAAGTAGTTGGGATTATAGGCATGTGCCACCACATCCGGCTAATTTTGCATTTTTAGTACAGATGGGGTTTCTCCGTGTTGGTCAGGCTGGTCTTGAACTCCCGACCTCAAGTTATCTGCCCACCTCAACCTCCCAAAGTGCTGGGATTACAGGCGTGAGCCACTGCACCTGGCCATGAATTTTTTCCAGTGCTGCCTGACATGATTTTGAGGTCGATGCATCATTAATTACATTAATATATGGGGGAAGCTCATTAAGATATCATCCTATAGTTTACTTTTAATTTTTAATTATCTTGGTATTTGCCAATTACTCTGCTCATGTTAAGAGAGTATGTGTGTGTGTGTGAGTGTGTATGTGTGGTGTGTAATACCCTCTCTACTAGAAGAAACTAGGAATTTGTTTACAAAATGGGCATCAATAAAAATTGGCATCCCAATATTAACTGGATTGTTATTAAAATCTCTGAATTATTAAGTGAAGTGTATTTTATATAAATAAAAGAATTTCACTAATTTTAAGTAAAATTAATAACTTGGCAATCCAAAACTCTATTCTTAAAATAATCTATATGGTTTACCCACTATAATTTCCAATAAAGTGCTAAGGAAAATATTATAGATACTAATACTTAATTTATATCTAAAACAATCAGTATTAAGCACATAAGAAATATATTTCTTGATGACAGGATATGGCCCTCTCTCATGTTGATGTATTCTAGGTAATGCTCAACAGTGGTCCCAAGATTATGAGTAACTCATGAAACTCCACAATATTGGTCACTTATGTCATTATTAGTAGCTATATTCATTTTTGCTAGAAACTAACAATTTATATCCTCTCAGGTGAGAATTTTTTATTCCATTAATTTATTGCATGTTGGCAAATGGAAATGAACAAAGTATATCTTTAATTTATTCAAAGTAATTCTGGGTTGAAAGAAGTAATTGTTCAAACAATGACTTAGTGGCCTGGGATCCTCTTATGTGAAACCCAAAATTTATTCTGTATGATTCACCTAGTGACAAATTACACAAGTTGCAGGGTTTACATGTCAAAGTCTGTGCAGCTGAGCCTTATATCTCTATTAATGTAAAGTACACATTTAGGTCTTAGGTCAAGCCTGATTAGATACATGCTTTTATTATCTGTTTAAATATAAACAAGTCTCAGAGAATAAAGTAACTTTCCCAAAGTCACATACCCAGTAAACTGGAGAGTCTGAGACTTCACTGGAAATATTAACCAGGCTGTAAATCCCAAACTCTTCCCATGATACCACATCCCTTTCTCCACTATCCTACTCTAAACACTAAAAGAAAATTTCTAATACTTAGAATAAGAGGGGACATGAAAGATAGTCACGATTCCATTTCAACAAATAATTCTGGTCTTTAGCATGATTTTAATGGCACCCATGGGCACGACATTTGAAATTGAAAATGATATACTGATTTTGTCACCCTTTTCCCATCCCATTGAAGAATATGGCAGACTCCAGTGGTATTAACAGAAAAATAGTTTGCTTGCCATTTGGCTAGCCCTTGAAAAATGAAAATAAATACACATCTGAGTTATTCTCTATTTTAAGCAAAATGATCTAATAGTAACAGAACTATGGGTCCTTCATGCTTTCTTGAAAGTTCCATTAAAATAATGAAGATTTTAATAAACTTTTGAGGAAAATGAAGAAAAAATGGATACTAAACAAAGCATGATGAATATTTCTTTCTTTCTCATATACCTCTCTTGGCTTTATCATCCGCATACTTTCTTCAATGTTAAGTCCGTGAAGTTGTAGTTGTGACTCAATAGCATACTAAAAAGGAAAGATGATTTATTTATCAAATCAAGCTGAGAGCACAGAAGTACAATGAAATAACAAAGTAAAAATAAAGGCATATTATTATATTAAATCCAAGGTGAAGGTTAAAACACCTAAACAAGATACACAACAGAGAAGAACCACTTAATAAAATTCACATATAGAATTCTGAACATTTTTTGAGATGGATGAAAACAGAGGGATCTTCTTGATTTAAGAAATTATAAGAGATTTTAGAATAAGAAATTAAATAATCTAAGTCAAAGTCAGAATTTGCAAAATAAGCAAAGTGAATAGTAGCAACTCATTGTGCTTGAACCTAGGAATAGAAATGGGTTACCCTAGGAAGAGTAAGTTAGCTAACAAAAGGCATTAAGAAGTTTACTTCATAAAGAGTATCAGACATGTATGCAGATAAGCCACCACACCAACCTGGAATCTTTTGCAGATATTAGGATTTTGATCCATTTTAGTAAGATATTAGGGTTTTATTCCTTTTGACATAATTACTTGCCCTGAAATTACAAGGGCTAGAATAATAGACAGCAATAATACAGAGAAATAAAGTTTCTCTAACACTAAAACTAAAATATAAAATGTACTTTTGAAATTAATTAATTATTTATTTATTTATTATTTACTTTATAAAGACGAGGTCTCACTATGTTGCCCAGGTTTGTCTCAAACTGCTGGGCTCAAGCGTTCCTCCTGCCTTGGTTTCCTGAAGTGTTGACATTACAGGCATGAGCCACTGTGCCTAGCCTTACAACGTACTTTTACTTGTGTTTATGTCTGAAACCATTACATTTCTTATCAAGAACAAACATCTCATCCAGTAAGAAACTACCAAATTTCTTATCAAGTAAAGTAATGTGACTTTTTTTTAGTAAATCACAAGAAATATTTTTAATCTCTAATAAATAATATTTCGATAATAATGGGCCAACATGCTAGCATGATATGAAAAGAAACTGGACAAATAAAAGTTTATATTCCTATTCTATTTAGCTAAAGGGTTAAGCACTGGGGTTTGTATTCATTTGATTTCATAAAACAGCAACAAGAATTAATAAAACATTTATAACTGCACTTGATTTAGACCAGTGGTTTGCTCAGTGTCTTTAAAAAGACTAATAAATCAATGCTCCTATTCAGTCCTTTCTTCCCTTAACAGGTGTTTTACTTTAACACAAGAAATAAAGCTATAATCTATTAAAAAAATCTAAATCCAAAGCATTTGACAGATCTTTTTATTGTAAGATTGCTTGGAAAAGCTTAGTGAGTAAACATTCAAGTCAGGCAAATGATACGCTGCTCTAGGAAGAGTAGAAAGAACAGAAATATAATTTGAAGAAGTCCTTACATGATCAGAAGGGAAGGCTTTGGCTTCTAGAAGAATTTTGTATCGTTTTGGCGTAGGCTTAAAAAATGATAACTGCAATAAAATGGATTTATTGAGAAAGCATTAATGCACAATTTATACATTTGTTCATTTTATGCCACACTTTCATTTTATAATCTCCAGTATTTTAAAGACATTAATTAACTCAACATCTTATGTGTTTGTCAGGGCTACCTTTTCAATTAGCCTGTTTCCAGTGAATTGCAAAGAGACAGAAGATATTGGCTCAATTTGCTTATCAATGAAACAGCAAACTCAGGGAAAAATGTGAATGAGATAACAAATCCTCAAACTTTACTTATATATTAGTTGATGAAACTTAAAGTCTGATGATTAACAACAAAAAAAGATGTTAATTGAAAAATTAGCTTCCCAAAGCATTTCATGGTAATTTTGATGGCATCACACTGAAATATTATGGTCTATGTATGTCTTATTTGTATTGACAGTAGCTCATTTGTTCAGTGAAGCTCTTTCATTTCTCCACACCATTCCTAGAGAGTGATATTAACAATAATAACAATGAAGATAATAGCTACTATTAACTGGGTGTTGATCACTGGCCAGGGTGCTAAAGCAATTTTCACATATTATTACATTTAATTATCATGCAGATCTTTGAGGTAGATATCATATTTCTTATTTTCTCATTTTTACAAAGGAGAATGTTAAGACTTAGAGATGCCAAAAGCCTTTTTTCAACCTCAAATAGGCATTATGTAATTTAGCTCGGAGTCAAATCCAGGGATATCTGACCTTGCAGACATGTTTCCAAAACATACTTAAAAAATGAAGTCAAGATTCTTCAAAGCATTGGGTAATCATCATTCACACAATATCCCAAATAGATAATATCTTTGACATTTTAAGGTAAAACTATTTATTAAGATGTAAGAAGTACTTCAAACACATTACTCATTTAAGGTACTAGCCCCCTTTTTAAAAATTTAATTCCCCAAGTCTTTTTTAACCTATATTAATCTACAAAAGTATACTGATCCACTAACTCACACTGCTGAAGCTATTGGAAAATTGTCTTTCCAAAAAGCTCAGTGCTTTGCTAGCATTGTACATCACTGTTTTGTAGGCTTGCAAGTAATTTGCCTATTTACCCATCATGGCTCTTATTCTTTATTTTCCCAGACAAGAACTGTTCATTATTCTAAAGCTCTTCTCAAGAGTCAACTCTTCCATGATCAGGAAGAAGCTATTATATCATGGTCCAGCATTTCCTAGTAAAAATGAAAATAACCTCACAATTTATTTTTAAATAAGAAACTCCCAGAAGCTCATGAATTAAAGATAGAAAAACATCAGATTCTGTAAATGAATGTGTTCTAAATATTAGTGGGAGAGAAAACTTACCAATAGAAGATGTAAATTTACAGTCAAAGCATTCATTAGGGCTATTTCTTTCTCATTGGCTCCTGTAAAATAAGCATATCATAATTTAGATGTTTCTATTATGTCTAAAGATACTAAAAAAACAAAGAAGGAAGGCTTCACTCAATCATTCTTAACGTCTTTAGAGATAAGGGCGTATTTGATGTGTCATCACAAAGAAATGGAAATTTTCCCACTTGACTCGTTTTATCAAATGATATCTGGACTTAGATGCACATAGCTAGCTAAAATTATGTTTCTTTTATGATGTAGTAAATAACAACAAAATAATGAAGCATTTGCTTTTGCCTGTAAACTAAAAAATGATATATTCTATTATCAGCTCAATTGTCAAATTCCCAAGGAGCATATTTTTGTGGTAAGTATATCTTCAAAGGAATCTAAAAAGATATTAAGGCCAATTACGTTTTTAAAGTTGGTTGCTTCTAACATCAAATTAAAATGCACCTTTTATAAAAAGAGGTTACTTTGTGAATCAAAACTCACTGTTATTACAGTGAAATACATAACAAGACAAAACAGCTGCATAGCAAATTATGACCCAAATAGCTCTGACATTTATTCATACATGCTGAGATAAAAGATAATATAGACATGTATTGTCTGATGAGAAAATATGCAAAAGTTAGATATCCACTACATAATTATTAATATAATCTGATCTAATTCCTGCTAACAAGGGTTTTGACACTAGAAACAGACCCAGAGACAGGGAATACACTGGTTACTTAAGAATTCAAAGCATAATAACAACAATAATAATACTTTCCATGTTTTGAGTTCTTATGATGTTTCTTCAAGGCAATTAGACCTGTGTAATAGAAATTATGTCCCTTTACTGTCACTGAGAAAAATGGGATGTGTACCTTAATGTTTGAAGGCTGAACTAGATATTAGAGAATATGTATAATACAAATCCTACATTTTGTATCCAGAGGGATATTTCTGAGAGAGTCCTATTTTAAAAGAATAGACAGTAAGTAGAATAAATCTAATAGATTCCAGGATAAGTTCACTAGAGGGAAAGAGCCTTGTAAATAAGTATATAATTTAAGAATTTATATTTCAACATAGCCATTTAAGGAAGGACCTGTATCTTTATTGTGTCAAGGAAAACTTCTTGTTGGATTTGCCACATAGATTTCTCCATTTGACAGACAAGGTTGATGAACAAGTGGTGGAAGTTAAAAGATGTATCTCTGATCATTGTAAGGTCAATAATATCTAACGTCAAGGGGCAATAAGAAAAATCTCACTGTATATTCCTAGAACTAAATAAAATTTGTCCTAGATATACTAAATAGATATGAATATAAGCTTATGTTGCATATAGTGACATATGCCTTCTTCTTCTCCATGTTTCAAAGAGAAGATTTCTTTGAAATATGGTTTAAAAAATACCACCATCTTCATCATATTTGTTTCTCTACATTATTGTGGAGGCTAAAGCAACTCCAAATTGGGTGTTAACCTGACATAACGACTTCTGAGTAACCCTTATTCTGGGAATGCCTTTAAGATATCTGTTTAAACTACTGCTCCCATAAATCCTGCCCTTAAGCAGATTCACATAGCATTCTTGCCTTTCCCTGAGAGGTTGACTTCAATTGTTCCACACAATCCTTCCTTGTCTTTTACATGTAAATTCTGCCTCTGGTGGGTAATGGTGTGGGGGGGTGGGTGGAGGGGGTAATTCACTATCTAATCTTGCTGTTGCCAGTTGCAGGGACATCATGACTTCTGTTTCTCACTCCCTATTAAATGTTTCTTTCTGAGAAACTGGATTTGTCAGTCTCTTTCTTGGGCCTTTCAGCTACCTCCGATTTGGGTGATAGGTTTGCATAAATTGCTGACCACAGAACAATTATAGTGTGAATTTTTACTGCTATTTCTAAAACAAACACTATCTAAAGTAACTTGTTCTTACTCTTGACTCCCTGTTATTTACACACATCTTTTGGGAAAACCATTTATTTAAAAAAAAATGGCAGAGTGAGTGGAAGGAGGAAAGAAAAAGTAATATGAAGAAAAACACAGAATTAGTAGAAAGAGAAGCATTTCAAAGAATAAAGTGAGGAGAAAATTAAAGAAAAAATAATTATCACAAATAAAAATCAAGAAATGGAAGAGGCAGGAAGGAGACTTTCTGTAGAAGCTCAGACATTCCTTTTTTGCTTAAATATTATATTCTGATTAAAATGGATATAGTGGTAGGCTGAGGCAACCACTGGAGCAAAGGTGATTCTTGTTATGTTTTAGCAAAGAGACTGGTGGCATTCTGCCCCTGCCCTAGAGATTTGTGGAACTTTGAACTTGAGAGAGATTATTTAGGGTATCTGGTGGAAGAAATTTCTAAGCAGCAAAGCATTCAAGATGTGACTTGGGTACTGTTAAAGGCATTCCATTTTAAAAGAGAAACAGCATAAAAGTGTGGAAAATTTGCAGCCTGACAACACGATAGAAAAGAAAATCCAAATTTCTGTGGAGAAATCCAAGGTAGCTGCAGAAATTTGCATAAGTAATAAGGAGCAGAATGTTAATCCCCAAGACAATGGGGAAAATATCTCCAGGGCATGTCAGAGGTCTTCACAGATGCCCCTCCCATCACAAGCCCAGAGGGCTAGGAGGAAAAAGTGATTTCATGGGTGGGACCCAGAGCCCGGGCCTGATGTGTGCAGCCTAGGGACTAGGTGCCCTGATTCCCAGCCACTCCAGCCATGGCTGAAAGGAGCCAAGGTACAGCTCAGTCCGTGGCTTCAAAGGGTGCAAGTCTCAAGCCTTGGCAGCTTCCATGTGGTGTTGAGCTTGTGAGTGCACAGAGGTCAAGGTTTGGGAACCTCCACCTAGATTTCAGAAGATGTATGGAAATGCCAGGCAGATGTTTGCTGTAGAGGTGGGGTCCTCATGGAGAACCTCTGCTAGGGCAGTGCACAAGGGACACAGAGTCCCTACTGGGACACCACCTAGTGGAGCTGTGAGAAAAGGGCCACTGTCCTCCAGACCCCAGAGTGGTAGATCCACTGACAGCTTGCACTATGCGCCCAGAAAAGCCGCAGACACTCAACACCAGCCCATGAAGGTAGCTGGGAGTGAGGCTGTACCCTGCAAAGTCATAGGGGTGGAGCTGCCCAAGACCACATGGGAACCCACCTCTTGCATAGCATAGATGCAAGTCATAGAATCAAATACAAGTCATAGAATTTGATGCAAGTCATAGAATCAAAGATCATTTCAGAGCTTTAAGATTTGACTGCCCCACGGGATTTTGGACTTGCATGTGGCCTGTAGCCCCTTTGTTTTGGCCAATTTCTCCCACTTTGAACAGCTGTATTTATCCAATGCCTGTACCTCCATTGTATTTAGGAAGTAATTAACTTGCCGTTTATCTTACAGGCTCATAGGTGGACGGGACATTCCTTGTCTCAGATGAGACTTTGGACTGTGGACTTTTGAGTTAATGCTGAAATGAGTTAAGACTTTGGGGGACTGTTGGAAAGGCACGATTGGTTTTGAAATGTGAGGACATGAGATTTGGGAGGGGCCAAGGGTGGAATGATATGGCTTGGCTGTGTCCCCACCCAAATCTCATCTTGAATTCCCACATGTTGTGGGAGGGATCTGGTGGGAAGTAATTGAATCATAAGGGCAGGTCTTTCATGTGCTGTCCTCCTGATAGTGAATAAGTCTCATGAGATCTGATGGTTTAAAAAAGGGGAGTTTCCCTACACAAGCTCTCTCTTTGCCTGTTGCCATCCACATAAGATGTGACTCTCTCCTCCTCACCTTCTGCCACTATCGTGAGGCTTCCCCAGCTACGTGCAACTGTGAGTTCTCCATTAAACCTCCTTCCTTTGTAAATTGCCCAGTCTTGGGTATGTCTTTATCAGCAGCTAGAAACAGACTAATGCAAGCCTTATTGCTGATATGGAGAAAGTTTGAGTGATCTAGTCAGATTGAAAGAACACATTCCTCCATATATCACAGCCTTGAGCCCGACACATCACATCCCCCCATATGCCTCCACTTCCTGGGCCCAACACAAACACATTCCTCCATATATCTCAACTTTAGAAGAAAAACAACACCTGGAGAAGCTCCGATAAGGTTACAACCGTTTGTAAAAGCGCAGGAACCAATAAGAAGGCTGCTACAAGTATAACTTAAAATGTAAACCAATTGTAATGCTGTAACCTAGAGAAATGCCTTGTTCCTCTGTAACCTGACAAGTCCTGTTTACCTCGAGCTATAAAAAGTAAGCGCACGCATTGTTTGGGGCCCTCTTGTATGTTGTAGAACGGAGGGACCAAGTTCGAACTTGCATTAAAGATCCTTGCCGCTTGGCTTTGACTCTGGACTCTGGTGGTCTTCTTCGGGGAATAAACGGTCTGGGCATAACAAGATAATCAAACCAGCCCCAACATTCCATTAAGCCAAAGCCTAAACCACAGCAAGGCCCCAGTTCTCTTCAATTCTTTGATGCCTGACAGAGGTGAGGAAGATATAAAAGAGAAGTGTGAAACTAGCACAGATAGGCTCATAAGGTTTAAGGAAAGAAACTTAGAAGTTCAAGGTGGACGTAGCTCCCAGGAAGAGGAGTACATAGCATAGGAGCCAGGCAGTGACCGGGGTGCAGCAGTGCCACTGCCTGCATAGGGTCCAGGTGCACTTCTGTATCATCGAATGCAGATCCTTTTATTGATGATTTCTTCAGTGGACACAATTATTAGATCTTAAAAATTTGTTCATTTCAATTGTGAAAATAGAGGTAACTACTCTTTGTAAATAAAGATGCATCCAGTCCTGACTTGGAGGACCCAAGGATACAAGAAACCTTGAAGAGCAGTCTCTCAACAGGGCATCATGACAGCAGCAAACTGAACCCTGCTCTTTTTCAGCCTATAGCTATCCTGCCTTTCATGATGCCCATGGTATTTCTGTAGATGATGCCAGCAAAACGGAGAAAGTCCATGGTTTTACCCCAGGTTTCTTATATACTTACATATAATCATAGCACATAGCATTATCAGCAGAAATGCAAACTGTAATCATTGTCCAAGAGTATATTACTAGGGGCAGGAGTAATTGCTTCTTCAATCTTCTCTGGAATAATCCCTAATTTTGGCCCAAATGAAGTATTCCCAGGATAATCTTTGATAAAAAAACCTGACCTATCATCTTTCTCAACCAAGTCAATGGAATGAATGTTTTTGCATCCCGAAGTTTTGGGCCCATTCAAGGGATGAAGGTAATGGGCAAGGAAGGCAATGTCATGGACCATCTCAGAAGAGCTGAGAGAAAGGCTGTTAAAGAAACAGCAATATTCAGCAAAGTGCTGTTTGGGACATTAACTTTTATTCCAATGTCTTCAACTACTTTTTAAAAAGACACAGTATAGTAAGCTTGAAGAGGAAATCTAATCTGCAATAGAAAAAATAGAACTCTTCTATAACACAGGTGTGTAGTGGCGAGTTTTAAGTGAATCTGTCTGGTTCCTACTTGAAAATCTTCCTCTCTCAAGATTTCAGTTTAGAGAATTCTACTAAAGTTTCCTTGGGAACCTCAGAGGTGTCTGTGTTAACAAGATGACTTAAGATTACACATACTGAGGTCGTTTACAGGTTGGTCGTGTCAGGGGTAAGGGTGGTTGGAAAAAGAGCAACAAAAGGATATACTGTTTGACATTACTCACAGGAGTTGCTTGGGGAAGGGTGAGGTGAGAATCAGCCCACAAAAGGGTACCATGAAATTACTAATAAACTTGTCTCAACTTGGCTATTTGAAATACAAAAAGTGCAAGGTGAAACACAATTGCTGATGGAGAATCTGCAGCAAGTTACCTAGAAAATCAAGCTAAGATAATTGATGCAGGCTTCACTAAACAATAGATTTCCAGTGTAGATGAATGAGTCTTCTACTGGAAGAAGATGCTATCTAGGATTTTATGGCTAGAAAGGAAGTCTGGGCTACAAACCTTCAAGGGACAGGCAGAATCTTATTCGGGGTTAATGTAGCTAATGACTTTAGGCCAATATTTATTTACCATTCAAAAAATCCTAGGGCTGTTAAGAATTATGCTAAATCTACTCTTCCTGTGCTTTATAAGTGAAATGACAAAGCCTGGATGACAGCCCACCTTTTTACAGCATGGTTTGCTGAATATGTTAAGCCCACTGTTGAGAGTTACTGCTCAGAAAAAAAGATCTTTTCAAAACATTTGGTGCTTATTGACAATGCACCTAGTCACCCAAGAGCTTTGATGGAGATGCACAAGGATATTAAAGTTTTCAAGTTTGCTAACACAACATCCATTGCGCAGTCCATGGATCACGGAGTAATTTTGACTCTCAAGTAGTCTTCTTTAAGAATAAAATTTGGCAGCTGGGCAGGGTAATCCCAGCACTTTGGGAGGCCTAGGCAGGTGGATTGGTTGAGCTCAGGAGTTTGAGATCAGCCTGAGCAAAATGGTGAAACCCCATTTTTACCAATGATACAAAAATTAGCCAGGCATGGTCGCATGTGCTTGTGGTCCCAGGTACTAAGGGGAAGCTGAGGCGGGAGAATTGCTGGAGCCCGGGAAATCAAGGCTGCAGTGAGCTGTGACTGCACCACTGTATTCCAGCCTGTGTGACAGAGCAACTCTGTCTGAAAAATAAAAAATGAAAGTAAAAAACAAATAAAAAATTTAAAATAAAAAATGTGGAAAAAAGGCCAGGTGCGGGATGTCTTATACCTGTAATCCTAGCACTTTGGGAGGTTGAAGTGGGTGAATCACCCGAGGTCAGGAGTTCGAGACCAGCCTGATTAATGTGATCAAACCCCATCTCTACTAAAATTATAAAAAGTAGGCAGGGATGGTGGCGCCTGCCTGTAATCCCAGCTACTTGGGAGTTTGAGAACAGGAGAATCGCTTGAACTTGGGAGGCAGAGGTTGCAGTGAGCTGAGATTGTGCCACTGCACTCCCACCTGAGCGACAGAGAGAGACTCCTTCTCAAAAAAAAAAAAAAAAAAAAAGAACATTTTGTGAGGATGTTGTTGCCACAGATAGCAATCCCTCTGATGGATCTGTGCAAAGTCAGTTGAAAACCTCCTGGAAAGGATCCACCATTCTAGATGCCACTAAGAACATTCATGATTATTGGGAGGAGGTCAAAATATCAACATGAACAGGAATTTGGGAGAAGTTTATTCCAACCCTCATGGATGACTTTGATGGGCTCAAGGCTTCAGGTGAAGGAAATAATTGCAGATGTAGTGGAATAGTAAGAGAACTAGAATTAGAAGTGCAGCCTGAAGATGTGATTGAATTGTTGCAATCTCATAATAAAACTTCAGCAGATGAGGGGTTGTCTTTTATGAAAGAGCAAGGAAAAATGGTTAAGATTTTGAAGATGGTGAAGATGCTGTGAACATCGTTTAAATGACAACAAAGGATTAAAATGTTTCATTAACATAATTGATAAAGCAAGCAGTGGCAGGATTTCAGAGGATTGCTTCAAATTTTGAAAGAAGTTCTACTGTGAGTAAAATACTGTCAAATAGCATCACAAGCTACAGAGACTTCTTTCATGAAAGGAATACTCAATTGACATAGCAAACATGATTGCTATCTTATTTTAAGAAACTGCCACAGCCACTCCAACCTTCAGGTAACACCATCCCAACTGGTCAGCAGCCATCAACATAGAGGCAAGACACCCCCCCATCAGCAAAAAGATTACAGCTCACTGAAGGTTCAGATGATTGTTAGCATTTTTTAGCAATAAAGTATTTTTTAAATTAAGGTATCCACATTGCTTTCTAGATGTTATGCTATTGCATACTTAATTGACTACAGTATAAGCATAACTTTCATATGTACTAGTTAACAAAAATTTGTGTGACTCACTTGATTGCAATATTTGCTTTACTGCAGCAGCCTGGAACCAAGCCACAATATCTTTGAGGTATGTCTGTATTTTCAAAAGATTATTTACCTAATTGGCCTATCTTTTTTGGTTCAAATTAGATTTCTGAAACCAATATTGCTCTAACATGTTTCAATATCATCATTTCATTAACAATCTTTTTTAAAAAAAAGTTAACCAAAGTTTATTCAAGTTGTTTTTCTTCATTCCTTTACTTTTTCCTAATTATTCTGAATTAATGTGGAAACATCAAGAGCTCCAGTTATTTGGGGGCAAAATTTTTAAAATGATTCCAGAGAGCTTAGCAGGTTTTGAAAGGATCTTTATTTTATAAGATCATCTATGACTCACTGCAATAAATGTCAAGATTTAAATCACTTCTGAGATGAGTGTGAGCCAGTGCTCTAATCCAAAGAGTGTTTCTCTGCTTGTTTATTCCTTGTTTATTTATTTATTGAACATCATATTTTTGCTTTACCAGAAGATAAAACTTAGTTAAATGCAAGCAACTGCATTCTGGTCTCAAAGCCTGGCAAGCTAATGTTTATGGATCCCCAAAGTATTTCAACACTTCTAATTACGACTTGTATTATTTCAGCCTGCATAGCAACTCAATGAGGTACCTGCTCTAATTTTCTTCATTTCATAATGAGGAAACCGATGTGCAAAGAGATGAACTAACTGACCAAAAGTCTTGTAGAAGAAAAATACAATCAGAATGCTCTTTCAGGCTTAAAGCATTGTTTACAGAAACTACTGTGTGTATTTGACTTGAGACCCAGGCTCATAACTTCCCTCTGTGTCTTTTTAATCCTAACGTAATTTCAAATCTCGTGCAAAGTGGGGATGACAAGGCCCCAAGCTGTTTACCATTGGATAAGAGGGTTCATTATGGGTCTCATAACTGCCATGCCATATTCTGTATATTTTACTAAGCAGATGCAAATATTATTGTGGATTTGGCTGTAAGATTTGTAATTAGGCTAAGTCCAAGAACTTTACATTCCATTTTTCAAGTAACAAATTTCAGCAGCCTTTAGAGGTGGCTGGTACACATCTGAGGGTCTGTAACTATCGGGGGATAGCTTCCATGGATTATTGCTTCTCTGAGGGTCAGCCACAGATTTCATAAAGCAAATTTATGTTCACATTACACCATTTTCATAATCTCAAATGCAGGTAGCTAACCCTTTGTGATTTTTTATGTATCCAGGGAGAATAAGCTTAATAATAATATTAATATTCTTCAGCAATTTCATTTCTACCATCTTGATAATATGACATTAATTATAAGGGAAAGTTATTCCATGTTTTGAAGAATTGTTGGCTTTCTATAAAATGTTTCATTAATAGTTTTTCTTGTCATCTGAAATTGAATTTTTTCTACATCTATGAATAAATATGGTTATTTCTTTCTCTTCTCTATCCACACTATCAATTTGTATACATAATAATTTTTATTATCCTCCTTTTACTTCTTTTTAAAATTTTTTATGGTAAACTAAAGGCTGTGGTTTTAAGAACCTGGAAGATTCAGTCATGACCCAAAATACACAACTTGTCTGTTTGCTCATGGCACATTTAGATAACTTAGTGTTGCAGTAGGTAATCAGGCAGACATGAGCAGGGCAGGGGCCTCCCTCCCATCACCAGGAATGTCAGGTGATGGCCAGGCTGTTGTTACCTGTCTCTCTAAAATAATCGGTTACATCCAATGCCGGGGAAAGACAGTCTCCCAAAAGATAGCAGCTTCCCGATATCTCAGGATTTGGGTAAGTGGGCTCAAACATGTACGTTAAGAGGCAAAATGGCCAAGATTTTTTTTTTAATAATGCAACATTTTACTGGCTTCAGATAATTATCTTGAGATCCTAATCCTACCAAAACATTCTGCTTTTCTTAATTTGATCCTACTTTTTTTTGTTTGTTCATTTTAATAAAGGATGAAACAATATCCTGAGAAACTTTCTTTTATTTATTTATTTGTATTATACTTTACGTCCTAGGACACATGTGCACAACGTGCAGGTTTGTTACATATGTATACATATGCCATGTTGGTGTGCTGCACCCATTAACTCGTCATTTACATTAGCTATTTCTCCTAATGCTATCCCTCCCCCACCACCACCCCATGACAGGCCCTAGTGTGTGATGTTCCCCACCCTGTGTCCAGGTGTTCTCACTGTTCAGTTCCCACCTATGAGTGAGAACATGCGGTGTCAGGCTTTCTGTCCTTGCAATAGTTTGCTGAGAATGATGGTTTCCAGCTTCATCCATGTCCCTACAAAGGATATGAACTCATCCTTTTTCATGGCTGCAGAGTATTTCATAGTGTATATGTGCCACATTTTCTTAATCCAGTCTATCATTGATGGACATTTGGGTTGGTTCCAAGTCTTTGCTATTGTGAATAGTGCTGCAATAAACATACATGTACATGTGTCTTTATAGCTGCATGATTTATAATCCTTTGGGTATATACCCAGTAATGGGATGGCTGGGTCAAATGGTATTTCTAGTTCTAGATCCTTGAGGAATCGTCACACTGTCTTCAACAATGGTTGAACTAGTTTACAGTCCCACCAACAGTGTAAAAGTGTTCCTATTTCTCCACATCCTCTCCAGCACCTGTTGTTCCCTGACTTTTTAATGACTGCCATTCTAACTGGTGTGAGATGGTATCTCATTGTGGTTTTGATTTCCATTTCTCTGATGTAAAATGGTCAAGTTGTAATGTCTCTTATGTAACCTTCTAGGGACATTCAGCTGATAAGGGAAGAATTCCTCAAGTGAGCATGCACACATCTCCAGTAAACACATTGCACATGCAGCCCCTCCCAAGTGCTAGCAGGCCAATGTGCATGAGGACAGCCCACCCCAAGGGAAGAATTAGGAGAGAAGGGACACAAGCACACAGAAGCCTGCCAAAATATAAAACCGAAAGTCAAAGGTCAAACCATGCCCTTGATCTCTCAAGTTGCCCACTTGGCCCTTTCAAGTGTACTTTACTTCTTTTCATTCCTGCTCTAAAACTTTTTAATAAACTTTCACTCCTGCTCTAAAACCTGCCTCGATCTCTCCTGCATTATACCCCTCAGTTGAATTATTTCTTCTGAAGAGGCAAAAATTGAGGTTGCTACAGACCCATATGGATTCCCTGCTGGTAACATTAGCAAGCAGAAAAAATAAATTTGGCCTTTGCTACTGTTTACAGCAGTTACTACACTATTATTTTAATTATCTCATCATTTAAACCACACTTACTTCCAAAGAAGTTTGAGATAAATTGTAATACAAAACTATTTGAGGAAGAATGATAGAAAGTAGCAACACAATAAATGCAGATGAGAAACAAATTAGAATTTATTAAATATTTTTGTTACTTTAAACTTGATCAAATTTTTCTCAGAATTTCTTAGTAACCAAGGCAAAATGGGAAGCTGCATGGGGTTTGCAAACAAAATGAACACACACACAAAAACACATTTTGAAAGAGTCTGTTTGAGTGAAGTTATACATTTTTCTTTTTTTTCTCCCTTCCTTCCTTCCTTCCTTCCTTCCTTCCTTCCTTCCTTCCTTCCTTCCTTCCTTCCTTCCTTTCTTTTTCTTTCTCTCTCTCTCTCTCTTTTGTTTTTTTTTTCTGTCACCCAGGCTGGAGTGCAGCAGCATGATCATGGCTCACTGTAGCCTTAAACTCCCAGGTTCCAGCAACCCTCCCACCTCAGTCTTTCGAATAGGTGGAACTACAAGCATGCACCACCACACCCGGCTAATCTTTGTGTGTCTGTGTTTCTTGCAGAGGTGGAGTTTCACCATGTTGCCCAGGCTGGTCTTAAACTCCTGGGCTCAAGCAATCCTCCTACTTTACCTTCCCAAAGTGTTGGGATTACAGGCGTGAGTCACTGTGCCTCAGTGATTCATTTTTCAATTTGACTTAAGTAAGGACCATTTCTCTGACTAATATGTATATAATTTTGGAAGTTAAAACATTTTAGAAATAATACTATGACCTGACAGACCAAAACAGATGCCCTTTTATCAATAAAGACGGATCCATCGGTTTAGGAAACTAAGTTACCTGCAGGTCAGGTCACGGATTCAGGGCCCACCCAGCACAACAAATCTCTTAAATTCCTGTGGCTCTAAACTTCCTAACCGTGGGAGCTATCACACCCTTCCTAACTCTGATTTACAACCCAGACCACTGAAAAGACTTCAAATAAAATGTGACAACGCATTTGTCAGATAAGGTTTGAGACTTTGGGAAAGTTATAAATAATTTGTTTATGAAGTTTCAGGTCTACAAAATGCACTTTGCCCATTTTAAGAAATCATTGTTATCCTCTATATCTGACATTATATTTTGGGACCAAACACATCTAATTTAACTAATGCAGCATTCAAAGACAAAAATGCAGAAACTAAATGAATTTTGTCCCATAGGTATGGTATAACAAGAAATATTTGCTTTTTGTTCCCAGTTCAGGGCACATGGCTCCTAAAACCCTTGGATATTCCAAGTGGTAAAAGTATTTTTTGTTATTCATAACAAGCCCCCTTAGATCATAGGAGAGTTGATGCTAATGAAGTGACTTAGGTTGGGGCTCTGAGAGACATCTCACGATGGGGGAGCTGCTCATCAAAAAGACCAAGTGATCAGAGGGAGGAGAGGTGAAATTTTAGCTCTACCCACTGACCTCCCAGAGGGAGAGGAGGGCTGGGACTAAGCTTTATAAAAACAGTAAGACTCAGAGAGGTTCTGGGCTGATGAACACATCTAAGTACCGAGATATTGGCAGGTTCAGAGAAGGCAAGGAAGCTCCCCCATTTCCATGCCCTATGCATCTCTTCCATTGGCTGTTTCTGAGTTGTATCTTTATAATAAACTGGCAAACATAAAGGAAAGTGAAAGAAAGTTCTGAAAGTGCTCTAGCCAATTATGGAGCCTGCAAAGGGCACTGTGGAAATCCCTGAATTTATAGCTGGTACGTGCAAAGTAAGGGTGGTTTCTAGGATTTTTGACTGGCATCTGAAGTGGGGGCAGCCTTGTAGGCCAGAATATAAATTATATTAGTGTGTGGTTTCTCAAAGACAGGCATAAAAATCCTACAGCCATGGTTGACAAATTTTCTTTCAAAAATTTAAAATAAGTTTAGTCTCTTTAGTTTTCTAAACAAGGCTGAATATTTATAGTCTTTCTCTTATATGTTTTTTATTTTTCCTTAGTAACAATAATGAAAGGTGGCTGGTTTGAAATTTCAAGGATCTTTATGTGTCATACATGTATTTACTGGACAACAAGGCTCTTGGACATTTAATAAGTCGCAATAGAGCTGTAAACTTTTAAATGGTCAAAGGATATATTTTTGCAAGGTTTATTGGCTTCATAAATAAATCTTACTGAATAATATCACTTTACCACTTCCCTGGCTTGTATATAAACATTCTAACTTCTCTTTAGAGGATGATAAATATTAAGAACAAAATAACAGGATTAGAATGCAGTTTATGTTCTGAAAGCAAACTGAATAAAGTGAAACACATATTCTCTGGTCAAATTAAATGCAAATTCTTTTTCCAGTTTTTTTGTTTGTTTGTTTACATATTAGAACACTTGAATGTCTAGAATTGGCTTCTAACAAATGAACACAAATAAAGGATTTATTACACAAATATTTCGCACACTTTTAAATGCAATCCGGGATTGCTCAGAGGAGAATTCCCTCCATCAGAATACGCAGGGCTCTAGGTAAGTCTGACAGCCTGATCAAGTGCACTGTGTTTTGAGAATCTACTGGTACGGGAGGAGATTCTGGGTTTTAGCCTTTACTGGACCTGGCTGTCAAAGATTCTGGCCCTGGGTTCCAGACCTAACCATCCAGGGCTGCCCAGATTAGCCCTGTGGCTTCTTGGGAAAAGTCTTTGACTCAATCCTACACTGAGCCTGACTCCACATGTGCTGCCCCCAATATATTACCTTCTGATATCTGACTGTTCCTTTCTTCAATAATGGTCATAAATTTCTGGTCTATGCAGATTTCTATTTATTTATTTTTAACTGTTGCTATATGCTTGTTAATTTTTTTCAATCACTTCTCTGTATTTGTCATAGAATGGAGAATTTTCAGTTTGTACTCAATCTGTTATCTTTTTTTTTTTTTTTTTTTTGACACGGAGTCTCACTGTGTTGCCAGACTGGAGTGCAGTGGCACAATCTCAGATCACTGCAACCTCCACCTCCTGGGTTCAAGCAATTCTCTTGCCTCAGTCTCCTGAGTAGCTGGGATTACAGGCACGTGCCACCATGCCTGGCTAATTTTTGTATTTTTAGGAGATACAGCGTTTCACCATGTTGGTCAGGCTGGTCTTGAACTCCTGACCTTGTGATCTGCCCGCCTCAGCCTCCCAAAATGTTGAGATTACAGGTGTGAGCCACTGCTCCCAACCTCAATCTGTTATCTTAAACTAGAAGTTGATATTCCGATCCACAATATAGCCATGCAAAACCAATAGAAATTTGTATAATGTAATGATTAATAATAATTGGTAGGAAATTGAGTTTGCTTTTGCTTACAACTTTCTTCTATTGAGGTTTGAGGGGGTTTGTTTTGTTTTGTTTTGTTTGAGACCGGGTCTTACTCTGTCACCCAGGCTGGAGTACAGTGGTGCAATCATGGCTCACTGCAGCCTCTACCTCCTGAGCTCCCATCAATCCTCCTGCCTCAGCCTCCCAAGTAGCTCAAACTACAGGTATGAGCCACCCACATGCCACTAATTTTTCTTTCTTCTTATTTATTTTATTTTTTTGTAGCCACGAGATCTCACTATTTTGCCTCAGCTGGTCTTGTACTCCTGGGTTCAAGTGATCCTCTCGCTTTGGCCTCTCAAAGTGTTAGAATTACAGGTGTGAGCCACTATGCCTGCCCCCCATAAAGTTATTTTAAAAAAGATTTAATAGGTGAACATATTCATAAGGTCATAAACTAAAAACAGACTTTTTTCTTTTTTTAAAAAAATTTTCCACACAACATGGATGTATAAAAACAGATTGTCATGAAAAGTTTTGTAATGTGGGTATAATAAACATGAGTGATGTTGAATCAAGTTTAGCCTAAAGCTATCTACTTATATATTTCAAGTCTGGCTTAAAGGTTTCTCTGTGCATAGCGAACTATCACCTAAATGGAGATGTAAGCAAACTGTAACCTGCTCTGGTGCTAATCATCACATTTTGGCCAAAGAAGATAAATTGTTCAAACCCTGCTCAAATAAGGCAAATGCTAGGCTGTAAACAACCTGGCTGTTTCTGTACCTCACTTCCATTCTCTGTATGTCACTTTCCTTTTTCTGTCCATAAATCTTCCACCACGTGGCTGTGCTGGAGTATCTCTGAGCCTATTATGGCTTGGGAGGCTGCCCAATTTGTGAATCATTCTTTGCTCAATTATACTCTGATAAATTTAATTTGGTTAAGGATTTTCTTTTAACATATTTAAACAAAATTATGGGAGGATATTGTTTTGGAGTGAGCTCATGCACTAGGCCCCCACAGACCAGAACAAACCAAAAAATAGTCACTTCTGATAAATGTGACATAATAAAAAAGAAGACTTTAAGGAAACAGATATCCTAGAACAGACTAGGTTTTGTTTTTCTCCTGTAACTCTAACCCGTAAAAAAAAATTACTGAAGTCCTTGTTCTTATCTTACAAAATCCACTATTGTGCTATTTTCCAGTGGGTTTTAAAACCAAATAAGGACATTTATGATGGTGATAGTTACATCAATGACTAAAGTTTTGGTCAATCTTTCAAAATTGAGAAGATGACCAAAAAGGGGATTGTTAAATTAACTTTAGCCTAAACTTGCCTCCTTACATATTTTAAGTACAGTCTAAAGCTGTCTTTGTAAGTCATGAACTGTAACCTAAATGGAGGCATAAGCAGACTGTAACCTACTCTTGTGCTAATCACCACATTTTGGCCAATCAAAGGAGACCAACTGTTCAAACCATGTTAAAATAAGGCAAAAGCTGGGCTGTACCCAATCAGGCTGTTTCTGTACCTCACTTCTATTTTCTGCACATCACTTTACTTTCTCTGTGTACAAATTTTCCAACTACATGCCTGTGCTGGAGTCTCTGTGAGCCCATTCTGACTTGAGAGGCTGCCTGACTCATGATTTTGTTCTTTGCTCAACTAAACTCTATTAAATTTAGTTTGGCTCATGATTTTTTTTTTTTTTTTTTTTTTTTAACAGTGTGTTCTGCACATGATGGGGTTTATTGTAAGGTAATCCCATTTGCCCATCACGCTGGAAAATGCCCTCATGTCAGACTCTTTAGGTTGTGCAGATAACAGAGTAGACTTGTCCAGCCTCCTGCATGGGGACTGCTAGCTAAATAATAGCGCAAGTGGATAAACACTTATTTAATGCTTTTTGGTTTCACTATAGTAAGATTCTCCCCGAGGCCTGAAAGCTTAAGGAGATGAGTAACTCCTCCCTTCTCAGACCCAGTACCAAAGCACAAGGCCACTTACATTAGCAGCGAGCATCAGCAAAATAGCAGAAGCAGGAAGAGAGCTGGCCAGAAGACAGCTACCCTGGTGGGAAGACACATACCCCTGAAGATCGAGAAAGAAGCCATCCAGGTACAACTTAGCAGTTATGTCTGACTAGGACACTTCCTGTTTACAGGAGACTATAAAACCTTTGTCTCATCCTCACTTGGTGCTGATGCCATTTTAGGCCTCAGCCCACCTGCACCCAGGCGCTCATTAAAACAGCGTGTTGCTCCACACCCCCTCGTGTTGTCTGTTGTGCTCTTGGGGTTCAAACCAATACAAAAATTTTACATTCTGGTCCCGAAATCTGGGAGGGGCTCAGGTCAGAATCCTCTGTGGACCTACCCCTCCACCTCAAAGAGCAGCCCGACAAAGGAAACTCCTCATCCTCCAGTCACCCCTCTGCATGCACATCGGTCACGGATCTCACCTACCAGTAAGTTTCCTGGGAGCCCTGTTAACAGGGAAAAATCTGCATGGACTCTCTTGGTTTCTCCGGTCCAAAAATCCAACGTTGGTCCAAGAAGGTTCCAGTGTGTGCTAGGCAGTTGCTGATCATCTGGTCTTAGGGGGACGCCTATAAGTCATTTGATCCCGTTCGGAGAACGAAAAAGGCAGCAGTGAAGATCGCTCCTTTTATCGTCTCCCTCCAGCCGTCCAGGATGGTCTCCTTCTTCTCTTTTCTCCTGTGCCTACCCTCTGTTATGGGAAACTCCTAGTCCTCCATTCCAAAACACAGCCCTCTAGGCTGCCTCATAAAAAACCCCTGCAAACCTTAGGCCTCAGGCAAGATATCCACCCTAAGCACCTTGTCTTTTTTTACAATACAGCCTGGCGGCAGTACAAATTAAATAATGCATCTAAATGGCCCACAAATAAAACATTTGACTTTACAATTTTAACTAACTTAAGCAATTATTGCTGATGACTGGAGAAACAGGGAGAAATTCCTTATGTCTAGGCCTTTTTGCACTCAGATCACAACCTGACCTCTACAATTCTTGCTCACCTGTTCAAATTCTTCTCTTCCATTCTCGCCATCCAGATCGCCTTTCTCCTCCCAACCCTACCTTTTCTTCCTCATTCAATCCAGCAGACTGCTGTCCACCCCTCCCAGCCCCTACCTCTTTCTCTCAACCGCCTGCTATAACCCATTGTCTTCTCATTCACCATCTTCCCAGTCAGCTGTATCCACTTCTTTTCCTACACGGTCCCCTTAGGACAATTCTAGCATTGCCTGTACTCATTCTCCTTCCTCACTGCCCTCTCCTGAAGCCTATAAACCCATCCTGCCTCCTTACGCCCCTATCTATCCTCTACTGCTTATCAACTCAACCCGCTTCCCCCTTCATACCCTCAGCAGGAACCACTGCTGGCTTCTTCCTTCTCTCCCGCCCATACTTGCTCAGGCGACATCTTTAGCCCATGCCCCACCCTTACTTCAGCGCCTGTGCTAGAGTGCCCCCTTCAGGAAGTAGAAGGAACTGAAAGTATGATTAGAGTTCATGTTCCCTTCTCATTGACCTCTCCCAAATTAACAAAATACTCAGAAGACCCCACCTCATATTAGGGAGTTTCAGTACCTTACCCAGTCTTATAAACTAACCTGGCATGACCTCTACATTACCCTCTCTTCCACCGTCACCCCAGAAGACCAAGGCCGTATCTGGACCCTAGCTCAGGCGCATGCTGATGCAATTCACCCCCAAACTCCTGCCCAGCCTAGTGGTGCAGAGGCAGTTCCCAACCAGGACCCCCACTGGGATTATCAAGATGGGGCCTCTGGATGCCGCCATCAAGATCACATGATTGTGTGTCTCCTTGCATGACTCAAAAAGGGTGCCCATAAAGTAGTAAACTATGAAAAATTTTCAGAAATCACCTAAGGTCCTGATGAAAACCCAGCCCTTTTCCTCTCTTGTTTAACTGAAAAATTTTCAGAAATCACCTAAGGTCCTGATGAAAACCCAGCCCTTTTCCTCTCTTGTTTAACTGAAGCCATAAGAAAATATACCAACCTAAGCCCAGCCAGCCCAAAAGGAACCACTATCTTAAACCTTCGGTTCATCTCCCAATTCACCCTAATATTTGACGCAAACTTCAGAAGCTTGATGACGGTCCTCAAACCCCACAAGGAGACCTTCTTACTTTAGCCTTCAAAGTCTTTAACAATCATGATGAGGAAAGTAAAAGGCAAAAAAACAGGCAGAGTTTCAAATGCTTACCTCCACCATCAGGGGTCCTGCAGGCCCGCAGGGCTGCAGTTCCACATGGAAGCCGCCTAGCAATCCACCTCCACCTGGCGCCTGTTTCAAGTGCGGCAATGAAGTCTACTGGTCCAGACAATGCCCAAACCCAAGTAAGCCCACGAGGCCATGTCCTCTCTGTGGAGGACTCCACTGGAGGTTGGACTGTGAGCGGACCCCACAAGGACCGCCCCCATTCCTTCCTAAGCCGGCCAAAACCTCCTACTCGGATCTCATCAGCCTTGCCACTGAAGACTTGATGGTGCCCTGAAATGGACACCCTGGCAACTACCATCTCTTCATCCCAACCAAGGGTAACCCTGATGGCGGTGGGTAGGCCAGTATGTTTTTTAATTAATACCAGGGCAACCTACACGGCTTTACCTAATTTTTCAGGACCCACCACGTTCTCCCAAGTCTCTGTTGTAGAAATTAATAGAAAAGTCTCCAAACCCCAAGCCACCCCTCCACTTTTCTGCTCCCTGCCACCTTTTCCTTCACTCACTCTTTCTTACTCCTGTCCTCATGCCAAACTCCGCTCCTTTCAAAACTCCACACTACTCTTCACTTCTGTGTTCCCCACAGTACCCAACACATCAACCCAGACCCCTCCAGGGCTTTTAACTTTATTCTACTCCTCCAACCTCCCACCTTAAAACATGCAACTTTTCCTTATCCCCCATCTGTAACCTCGCTGTTTAGAACACTTCCACACACTCAGTCAGAAAACACCACACCCCTCCACATGGCCCTTAAAAAACCCACCCAGTTCCTGTCACAGAAGCAGTATCCCATCCCCTAAGCAACTCTCATAGGCCTAAAGCCTATCATTTCTTGCCTCCTCACCAGTCACCTACTCCACCCAACAAACTCCTTTTAAAACAGTTATATCTGTTAAAAAGCCAGATGAAACTTATCGCTTAGTCCAGGACCTCAGACTCATTAACCAAGCTGTACTCCCAGTATGTCCAGTAGTTCCTAACCCATATACTTTACTTTCCGCAGTTCCCTCCAATACCACCCAATTTTCTATTCTAAACCTAAAAGTTGCTTTTTTTTTTTTTTTAAACAATTCCTTTACACCTTGATTCCCCAAATCTGTTTGCCTTTACATGGGAAAACCCCAACTCCCACGTTTCACGTCAGCTCACCTGGTGCGTACTACCTCAAGGTTTCAGGGACAGCCCCCACCTTTTTGGACAGGCCCTTGCTAGTGACCTCTGTACCTTATCCCTAAAACCATCCACTCTACTTCAATGTGTTAATAATCTGCTCCTGTGTAGCCCCTCTCAAAAAGATTGCAACCCCCACACTATCTCTCTCTTTTAAACTTCTTGACAAAACAGGGATATTAGATCTCCTATAAGAAAGCACAAATATGCATCCCCTTAGTTACGTATCTAGGTCTAGCTCTTACCCCGTGAACCCAAGGGCTCACAGCCGACTGCATATCCCTCCTCCAATCCCTCCTGCCTCCGCGAACTAAGCAAAAAAATCTCTTTTTCTAGGATTCTCGGGATATTTTAGGCTCTAGGTTCCCTCCTTCGCTCTACTTGCCAAACCATTATACCAAGCTGCTAATGCCCCCTCCATGAGCATTTAAAATCTGCACAGCCTATTACCTAGCCTTTCCTTCTACTCCAGAAGGCTCTCACCTCAGCCCCCATCCTCACTCTCCCAGATCTCACCAAACCTTTCTCCCTCTATACCGACAAACAGCATAGAGTTACGCTAGGTGTTCTAACCCAGGCTAAAGGACCCACCCCCAGGTTATTGCCTACCTCTCTAAACAGCTTAAAGCCTCAGTTCTTGGATGTCCCGCTGCCTCCGAGCATTGGCAGCAGCTGCTGTCCTCACCCTTAAAAGCCTAAAACTATCTCTCCATGCCAACCTAACAGTTTATTCAACCCATAACATCAAAGACTTGCCAACTCACCGCAGTGTACTACGTCTCATCTCTGCCCCACGACTCCTCCAATTGTATGTTCTAGTCATAGAAATCCCCCAAATCACTATGCTAACCAGCTCCCGTCTAAACCCACCCATGCTTTTACCTGAAGCTACAACAGCTGAAGACCCTACGCACTTCTGTGTGAACACTGTTCAAACCTTTCTTCTACTTTGTCCAAACCTAACAGACCAACCTCTTCTTTACTTGGTTTGTAGATGGCAGCTCCTTCCTACATCAAGGACGCCAGCATGCTGGCTATACTATAGTGTCCCCGCCCCACCCCACATACTATTGAAGCCAATCCACTCCCCCTAGGCACTACCTCTCAAAAAGCTGAACTCATTGCCTATCCTAAAGCTCTCATACTGACAGGCGGACAACAAATTAACATATATTCAAATTCTCATTATACGTTCCATATAGTACAGTCACATTCGTCTATCTGGAAAAAACTGGGTTTCCTAACAGCAAAAAACGCTCCTGTCATAAATGACTCTCTCATCAACAAACTCCTTCAAGCTGCCAGGCTCCTGCAGAAAGTTGCCATCATTCATTGCAGGGGCCACCACACCCCAGACAATCATATATCCGTTGGAAATGCGCTAACAGATTAGGTAGCGAAAGAAATAGTCCTGCAACCCATGCAAGGCCAGTTTCTGTCCCTGTCCTTGTTCTCTCCTCTTTACACCTCAGAAGAAAAGGAGAACCTCTGAGCCCAAAACCTTCAAAAGCAAGGACCATGGTATGTCAAGGAAAGGTGCTTCGTTCTTCCTCACTCTCAAAACCTTCCTCACCTGCAAGAGCCTCCACAACTCTTTCCACGTCGGTTACAAACCTCTCTTGCAACTTCTCCGTCCTGTTCTTACTTGTCCCCACCTTTTCAGCCATTTCTGAGAAATTACCCAGTCCTGCTCTATCTGCCACTCAGTGTCACCCCAAGACTCCCTCCAGTCGCCACCTTTTCCTACTCATCAAGCCTGGAGCCAGGTACCAAGGCAAGATTGGTGAGTAAACCTCACTCACAGGCCATCCAATAAATGGCTCTGCTATCTTCTAGTCTTTGTCTATACTTTCTCTGGCTAAGTAAAAACATTCCCAACAACTTCAAAAGGTGCAAATGTTGTCACACAAACTCTCATCATGCATATAATTCCCCATTTTGGACTCCCAACATCCATCCAGCTGAATAACAGGCCCGCCTTCATCAGCCAAATTACCCAAGTATCTCTACATCCTTAAATATGAAGTAGGTTCTCCACACACCCTACAGGTCTCAATCTTCAGGCAAAGTTGAAAAAATTAACTCTGTCCTTAAAGCCCAACTCACCAAGCTGGCTGTAAAAACCCACCAGCCATGGACAAAACAATCTCCCTTTTGCCCTCATGAGACTCCGCACAACACCAAAAGCACCCTCTTTTTATCGTCCCTTTAAAATCGTGTATGGCGGAACTTCTATCTTAAGGCCTCCACCCTTACCAAACTCTAAGCCACTCAGAAATTACCTCTCCTCCTTAATCCAGACACAGTCTTTCACGCGTGAAGCAGCAAATGAGGCCATGCCTCTCCCTGTTGACACCTCCTTGTCCTCTCAACATAACTGTCTTGCAGGCACAGACGCGTTTCCAGACAATCCAGATGATGCTCCTACTACAACGACACAGTGGATACAAACCCGTCTCTCAGCAATACCCCAAAAATTAAGGTTTTCTTTTTCCAAGGTGCCCACACCACCCCCTCTATCACGCCTGAAGTAGTTATTGAGAAAGTTGCCCCTTTTCCCTTTGATCTATAACCAAATAGACAGGAATGTAAGATTCTCCCTGGGGCCTGAAAGCTTAAGGAGATGAATAACTCCTCCCTTCTCAGGCCCACTACTAAGGCACAAGGCTACTGAAGTCAGCAGAAGCAGGCAAAGAGCCTGCTTTTCGGCAAGACAGCAGAAACAGGAAAAGAGCCGGCAGAAAGACAGCTACCCTGTACTGAAGACACATGCCCCTTAAGACTGAGAAAGAGGCCATCCAGGTACAATATAGCAGTTATGTCTGACTAGAACACTTCCTGTTTACAGGAGACTATAAAACTTTTGTCCTGTCCTCACTTGGTGCTGACACCATTTTAGGCCTCAGCCTTCCTGCACCCAGGCACTCATTAAAACAGCATGTTGCTCCACACCGCCTCGTGTTGTCTGTTGGCGTGCTCTGGGGGTTCAAACCGACACAGAAACCTTACAACTGTCATTAATTGAGTTGGTTACCCCAAATTCATATGTTAAAGCCCTGAACTCCAATGTGAGTATATTTGGGGATAGGCCTATACATTAGTAATTAAGGTTAAGTGCGGTCATAAGGGTGAGGCCTTGATATGGTAGAACTGGTATCTTTAGGTGTCCTTATGAGATGTGTGAGAGACAACAGAGAACTCTCCTCCAGTACACAAAAGAAAGGCCATGTGAGGACATAGTGAGAAGGCAGCCAAGAGGGGAAGTCAAGAGGAGAAACCTCACCAGAAACCAACCCTGACAGCACTTTGCACCTTGATCATGAATTTCCAGCCTCCAGTACTGGGAAAAAATAAATTTATATTGTTTAAGCCACCCAGTCTGTGGTGTTTGCTATGGCAGTCTGGAGACCCTTTCTTCTCCCTTTTCTGGAAACGAATCCTCCAGTTATCTCCCAAAATGGGGTGTGGGAGTATTCACCTGGCAGCATCAAGTGGGCAAGGGGATCTGATATTCTAATTATATTTTAAACCGAATTTCAACAAATATTTTTTTAAAATTCATATCTTCATCACTACTTCTGGAGGTGTGAGGAATAAACTCTGACCTTTTTCCTGTCTTGCTCAAATTCCTAAGAGGCCTGGGGATTGAGTAACACCCTACAAACCATAAAATCTCACCAGATGGGTTTTATTTGATCCTATATAACACAGCTTACTTTCTAACCTTACTCTGGCATAACATCAAATGACAGATAAAGAAGAAAATCAAAATATTTTACCCCAAAATATGTCTCTTTGACATATTTTGAGTGGCCCTACAAAGCCTTCTGTTGTGAAGGAAAATTCGCATCTGTCAAGAATATGATGAACATCACTAAATCTTATCCTTTTCAGTCTCTTCCAATCCTGAAAGAGATGAACTGGGAGACTAGAACCCTTTACAGGTATGAATAGGAAACAACTGCCATCTATTGCCTCTAAGGGCAGCCACCTATGAGACTTTATCTACATAATAAGAACCTCGGTTTCCATCACCCTTTATCTTCCTCCAGACACTCCTTTCTATTGATTTCAGGTTTTTAGATAATAACTCTTTCAACCAATTGCCAATGAGAAAATCTTTGACTCCACCTATAACCCTATGACCTATAAACTCCTACACTACCCACCCGTGCTCCTGTCCCGTCCTCACCCCCAAACCTATGGATGCCTCACATGTGTAGATTAATGTCTTTTGTCAACCCAACCACCTTGGGCACATGTTCTTAGGACCTCTTGAAACTGTGCCTTGGGTCATGACCACTCGTATTTGCCTCAGAATATTTTACAGAATAATTTACTCTTCAAATATTTTACAGAATTTGACTCTTTTCATGGTCAGGTGATTAGCAGGGTAAAGATGGCTTTTTTATTTTTTTGCCATTGGGAGATTAGGATTTGGTTTACTTTTTTTTTTTTTTTTTTTTTTTTTTTGATACCGGCAATTACCGCTTGTCTATCTGGCAGCCAACTCCCCAGATATTATTATCATCTCCTTTGTCATTCTGTTTTGTCCTTTGGGGTTTAGACTTTGTAATTTTTTTTTCTATTCTATTCAGAATTCTTTAGTGAGATTTTAGAAAAAAGAGTAGTTACATGCATGTGTTCAGTCCTAAATCAATTGGAAAATTATGTCTCTTTGGTAGTGTGATTAATTTTTTATTTCTTTGTATTTTACTTATGTAGTACATTAATTTTGGATTTCTTTGCATCTTTCTTTACTGGCAGTCCATGAGGATAAGGATGGTGAATGTTTTTATTCTTTTTTTTTTTCTTTTTATTTTTCTTTCTTTTTTTTTTTTTTTTTTTTTTTTTTTTTTTTTTTTTGATACAGGGTGTTACCCTGTCATCCAGGCTGAAGAACAGTGGCATGATTTGGGCTCACTGCAGCCTCAACCTCCCAGGCTCAATCTAACCTCCCACCTCAGCCTCTCAAGTATCTGGGACTACAGGTGTGTGCCACCATGCTTGGCTAATTTTTACTTTTTTTTTTTTGTAGAGATGGGATCTCATCATGTTGGCCTGTCTGGTCTGGAACTCCTGCACTCAAGCAATCCACTCACCTCAAACTGTCAAAGTGCTGGGATTATAGGTGTGTGTCACCATGCCCAGCCCTTATTCAGTTTTATGTCCTCAGAGCTCCCACAGTCATCACATATAGCAAATAATCAATAATTACTTTTTAAAAAAACAAGATACTCCCCAGATTTTAATGATTTGCCAGTTGCCGTAGTTTTTTCTATGCAAAAGTCCAGCTTTCCCCACTCCATTTCCCTTCCAGTCACGTTGATTTTCTTTCTAATTACTGGTCAAGATTCAAATGAAATGAAGCAATAAAGACATTTGTATGTTTGCTTATAAAAGAATAAGCTTTCAAAAAGGATTTGAAAACTTGAGTTTTCCCTAAGTCCTTAAAATAGTTCCAAATAGCACCACTCCAATTACCAAAATATCATTAATTTTTTTGAGTACCTTAAATTTTAAACAATGCTGAATATTTAAGCCAATTAAATGACTTTTTTCAAAATGTTAACACATTTACCATATAAAACTATCTTAAATACCACCAATAGTATATATAACTCTCTTTAAGATAGCACATTTCAGACTAAAAACAGCATCAGCTATGTCATTTTCAGTAACATGAAGCTAAAATTTAAATAGATCACCAAAGATTAAATTGAAATGAGCAAAAACATGATTGGTGCTTTACACCTTTAGCATGTCAAAATGTTCATTATATCAAATAATTAAATTATAGAAAATTCATTTCAGTTGATTTTTATGAAATGTATTCAGTTGTAAATTAATACAATGCATATGTTTTTCATAGGTGTGATAAATATTACATTTAAAGTATGACAGAAAAATAATAACATATATGTTATTTTTATATAAATAACCTTGTTATGCTCACCGTAGCAATCTTTGAGTTAACAAATTTAAGGTAAAAGTGTACCTCCTTTTTACTATTATAGATTAAAATAGAAAATCACGATGCTCTTCAATAATATTTTGATTTTATGACCTGTGTTTATAATTAAATGATAATATCTTTACAATTCATTTGGAAAAACTTCAGTGTTTTGTACTTACCTACAATGTCCTTCATAAGGCCTACAATACTTTCATCTCCTGTAATCCAAGGACGCCTCCCCACTTCATGACCATAGGCTGCTCTGAAATTGAAAAGGGACATAAACATTTCTTAGCTTTTGTGTGCATGTGTGTGATTATTTCAAATATCAGCTTTAGCAAATAAACATTTCTATGTGGACCTTTCTATGTGTTAGTAATTATATAAAATCAAGCTTTTTTAAAACAAAAAATATAATACTTGGGATTAATGTCTTTTAACTTCTCTTTTAAAATTTATTTTCTTTTTGTTAGGAAGAGGGGGGATTGTTCATATGTTATTTTAACATTTTGCTATATTCTAGAGTCTAATTTTTTTGGTCTCAGTCATTTTGCAGTTTTTAAGATTATTTGAACACACTTTTATACCTGTAGAATGTAGTATCTATACTAAAACTTACATACTATTTTGTAAGGCTAGAGACTAAAATGATTATAAATTGACATTTAAAATACACCTATAATCTGCTAAATTTAATAGAAGAATATAAAATACGATTATACTCATGATACCATTTTATAGTAAATAACAAAATTTATGAATAATCAAAGCCAACACTGCTTGGTTTGACATATTTGCTAGCAATTTCATCTGTCACATTCCAGCGCAATTTTATTATTCTAGTAAGTATCCCAGGAGGCATAGTAGAAAAATGCAAAACACATAGAGTACTTCAACTTTCAAGAAATTTCCATGAAATGAAGAAGGCAAGTACACTTGAAAAACATAGAAGAAATTAAAACAGAGGATTAAGGTGAAGTGCCTCTGAGTGCTGTTAACATTGTTGTATCTTATGATGCTCTGAAAGTGGTAGTTCCATAAGCAGACAGGGAGGTCTCCAGGGATCATAACATTTAATACACTTGAGCCATCAGCCTGTTTTACAGCCTCCTGCCCTGTCACCTGTTTGTTTCCCAAGCCTGGTTTGTAATGCTGTCACCTTGTTGGTTGGAGCCAGCTTCTGACAGACCGCAGCAACTCATGGATGATCCTGAGTGAACTGTCCTTATTACTATGCTAAAGTCTCCACCTGGGGAGAAGCTATAGCTTCATTACCATACATGCGATCTATGCACTGGCATGATTAATCACTGAATCTCCACAACTGCGACCCTTCCTCTACATGTGATGATGCATCTTCTCCCCTATCACCTCATAAAACTCCCCTGTCACTTTCCCTCTGGGAGACACTGTTCTTGTGAAAACTCCCAGTGTCCTCCTTACTTATACCAAGTAATCAAACGTCTACTGATCAAAACTTGTTCCCTCTGTTTTTTTTTTTTTTAACTACAGAGAAATAGTTTATTTTAAATCATATTTTAGAATTAAGCAACATTTTAAAACTTATTTCATAATAAATATTACAAAGATGGTTTCACAATTAAAAAGATAAATATTGGCCGGGCGCGGTGGCTCAAGCCTGTAATCCCAGCACTTTGGGAGGCCGAGATGGGCGGATCACAAGGTCAGGAGATCGAGACCATCCTGGCTAACACGGTGAAACCCCGTCTCTACTAAAAATACAAAAAAAAAACTAGCCGGGTGAGGTGGCGGCGCCTGTAGTCCCAGCTACTCGGGAGGCTGAGGCAGGAGAATGGTTTGAACCCGGGAGGCGGAGCTTGCAGTGAGCTGAGATCTGGTCACTGCACTCCAGCCTGGGTGACAAAGTGACGAGACTCCGTCTCAAAAAAAAAAAAAAAAAAAAGATAAATATTAAATGTTTGAGCCTGCTATATATTCCTCTGACTTTTTTAAAATTATGCTTTAAGTTCTGGGACGCAATGTGCAGAACATGCAGGTTTGTTGCATAAGTATACACGTGCCATGGTGGTTTGCTGCACCCATCAACCTGTCACCTACATTAGGTATTTTAACTTCTAGCCCCCACCCCCGACAGGCCCTAGTGTGTGATGTTCCCCTCCCTGAGTCCATGTGTTCTCATTGTTCAACTCCCACTTATGAGTGAGAGCATGTGGTGCTTGGTTGTCTGTTCCTGTGTTAGTTAGCTGAGAATGACGGTTTCCAGTTTCATCCATGTCCCCAGAAAGACCTTTGTTACCATGTGAATGAAGCCCATTTTTTCTGGGTAACAGTTCTTAATTCTTTAGGAATCCAAAAGTTTGTCAGCTTGAAAGAAAGGAATGAAAATGTGCTTTTTGTATCGTACCAACCTGGGTTGAATCTGTGTCAGTAAACTGGTGCTAGTGGGCTGCTACTCCCTAAGAGGGGCGGTTAAGACCGGAGGACTACAGCACTGTTTTTCCTCCTTTGCAGATTTCCAAGGTATCAATACTCCCATCATGGGCGATTTCATACTATCAACAAAAATTCTGAGTATTTAATAACTGGCTTTTGACATCTGGTATAAGTCAGCTGCAGGTCAGTACTGGTCATGAGACCACATTTATTGAAACTATAGGGTTTCATTTTCCACATTTGTACAAGTAAATGGGTAACGATGTGGACCTTAAAGGATTCCCATGAGAAATAAATGAGATAACATGGGAAAGAGACCGTTACATAGTACCCCGTTTCTGAGTCTTCTTTCCTAATGTAAATCTAATGCTAAAACTCCCTTCATCAGCATGTGGTACAGAACACAATTTTTAAACTAACATTTCTATTACCATATAAACTAAGATGAAGGAAGAGGACTTTCTTTGAGAATAAACCTAGACTGCTAAGAACTAAGGATGGAAAAGAGGGGCAGTTGTTAGTTATTATTATTCATATTGTTATTAGACAGCCTGCAGCTTGCCTCTTTCTTGATTTTCAATATAAATGCTAAAGACAAAAATCATTATCATTAAATGGTAGTTAAAGGCAGATACTTGGATCCTTTTTAATTTTAATCACATAGAGCTCCACGGCCTTTGCTGATAGCACAATACATCTTATTACATTTAGGTAGTAAAATTCTATGTTCTGCCTCAGAGAATTTATATCTCAGAATATTATGCCACCTACTCCTCTCTCTGGTAGACACCGTGGTAATAATCTTTAAGGATATGTTTCTTCCTGCAACGCTTTTGGCATCTCCTTCCCTTTAAAATACCACACAGTGTCTGCTGCTTCATTTTGTTAGCCCACTAGCCTGGGGTAGTGAAGTGTATTTACAAAGTGTTACCCAAATAAACCCAAAGTAAAGTGGCCTGTCATTAGAAAGAGTTGATGTAGATTAAAGTGCAGTTATAAACATCAGTATTAGGGTTAAGAAAAAAATATTATATTGCTCAAACAAAACTACTTAAAATAGTTGCAGCATAGATGTAATCTTCTTTTACAAATGCTGGAAAGGAAAAGAGAGCATGGGAGGAGTTAACTCACTGCCACAGAATAAATCATTGCTATAAGTGGGTGTTTTCTGAGACATCTACTAGGAGTATTTACTCACAAAATTAGGACTGCAGGATGGGAAATTAGGAAGTTAATAGAAACTTGGATCCTCTTTAAAGTAGGACCATGCTTTAACCATCCCACAAAATGAAAAATGGCCCTGTTTTTAGAAAACTTCCTTCCATAAGTAAATAATTATGATTTCACAGCCTGCCTTCATTATATTATATTTTTTTCCATGACCCACTTGATGATTAGCCAATAAAGACGTTGCAAGGCCAGGGATGGTGGCTCATGCCTGTAATCCCAGCATTTTGGGAGGTCGAGGTGGTTTGATTCCTTGAGCCCAAATGTTTGAGACCAGCCTGGGCAACATAGGGAGACATCGTCTCTACAAAATTAAGGAAAAAATTAACCAGGCTTAGTGGCATGTGCCGGTAGTTGCACTTACTCAGGAGACTGAGGTGGGAGGATAGCCCAGGTCTGAGAGTTTAAGGACGCAGTGAGCTATGATCACATCACTGCACTCCAGCCTGGGCAACAGAGTGAGACCCTGACTCCAAAAAAATAATGTTAATTAGAAAAACAAAAATAAAGATGTTGTGAAAAATCTTTGTAACATGCCATTCTATGTATTTTCTTATGTTCTCTTATTCAAACACTATTGCTTTTAAAGGAAGAAATGCTTAAATTAAATGAGACTAGAGGGGTCTGAAGGAGGCATCTACATTTCTCTGGCATATTTTATCAGTGTCCTGTCAGCACACACACACTGCCATGTAGAGTAAACTCAGTGGTGTATTCCTGATATTTAATTCAAAGGGACATTTTTATCTTTAAATAATCTTACCTAAACTGTCACAGTTCTTAGAAGAATCCCTGTAGAGACAAAACTATGGTAGGTTTTTGCTCTTATGAAAAAGAGAGAACACCCTTGATGTAGCAGATTTGACAATGTAAATGATCCAAAATATTGTGATTCTGTTTTAGGGACATTATACCCATTCCCCACCTTAAAATATGCTCTTTAGGACTGATATATCCTTCTGTTCTAGCTGGATTGTGGCATTATGATTATTAACCAATGTTATTCTCCATTAAATAATCTAGGTCATTAGTAAATATTTAATATAAAATATTATTTCCAAATATTTATGCTTATTGCCTATTCATTGCAACAGACCCATAGATTTCAGACATACTGTTGCTTCTTATTATTATAAAACCTTTTTGCTTATAATTAAGTATCAAATAAATATCACACAAAAAGTTTTATATTTCAGCATATTAGAATTGCCTAAATGTTGCCATTTTGCAAAACAAATATATTCCTCTATGTGTTATTAATCTACTTTAGAAATCCTGTAGAGTTGAAAATAAAAATGCAAAATAATGGTAATAGCATTTTAAAACTACAGAGAGGTAAAAGTTTCTAAGAAAACGATTTTCACAGTTTGCCTTAAGAAAGTTTAAGTTTTAGAAATAATTTGTTTCTACTATCATCTGAATGTGTCCCCTTCAAATTCTTATGTTAAAACTTGATCTGCCGATGTGACAGTATTAAGAGGTAGAGTCTTTAGGAGGTGATTCAGTCATAAGGGCAGAGCCCTCATGAATGGGATTAGGACTCTTATAAAAGAGGTAGGAGTCAGGTGTTTGCCTCTTCTGCCACATGAGGATGCAGCAAGAAGCACCATCTTGGAAGCAGAGAGCAGACCTTACCAGACACTAAATCTGCCAGCACCTTGATCTTGGACTTCCCAGTCTCCAGAACTATAAGAATGTTCACTTCTCTTCTCTATAAATTATCCAGACTCAGGTATTTTGTATAGCAGTGGGAACAAATTAAGACAGATCCTAAAATATTTCTAGTTTTACCTCTATTCTTGGATTTTCCTTAGTATAAGAAATCAAAGATGGTAGCCAGATGAATTACAAAATCAGGCTTCATTATGACAAAAAAATTGTTTATTCAATACTTAGGTGTAGTAGGCAGTATGTCTGCAATAGGCCATAAAACTAGAGAAGATAGAATCCATGAGCCCAATGGCATTTCCTACTTTATAGCACTTGGATGGACAGAGATTTGACATCTATATGCTTGTGCAAAATCTTGCTTTGTTAAAGCACTCTAATTTTTATGTTACTGTTAAGATTATAATTTTTTTTGAGACTAGGTCTGACTCTGTTGCCCAGGCTGGAGTGCAGTGTTACAATCTCAGCTCACTGCAACCCCCACCTTCCAGGCTCAAGCGATCCTCCCACCTCAACCTGATGAATAGCTGGGACTACAGGTATGTGCCACTACATCCAGCTAAATTTCTTTTGTATATTTTGTAGAGATAGAGTTTTACCGTGTTGCCCAAGCTGGTCTCGAACTCCTGAGATCAAGTGATCTGCCTGCCTTGGCCTCCCAAAGTCTTTGGGTAACACCCTTGAACCACCATGCCTGGTCAAGATTATACATTTTTAACACTATCTTTTTCAACTAAGCAACTACTTTCAATGTGCATTATAGTGTTTAGTAAATGTGTAATCGTCTTTGACTCGGCGATTCCCATAATATTCCATTGGTCAAGAAGAAAAGGAGTCACTGACCTGTTTGAGTATCAGCCAAGAAGTAGAGCAGAAGTGGCATTGAGGCAGGCAAAGAGGAAGAAGTGATCAGACAAAACTTACCACAATAATTCGAGGCCCTGAATCTAGAGGCAACTGAACACATGCAGGGTTTGATTTTAGTACAAAAAAAACAAAGCAACAGTCAGAATGAAAACGGAAGAGACTAACAGACCACGGAAGTGGCATGAAGACTACATGTATATATGTATGTATGTATTTAAAGACATGGTCTTGCTGTAGCCCAGGCTGGAGTGCAGTGACACAATAACAGCTTACTGCAGCCTCAACCTTCTGGGTGCAAGTGATCCTCTCACCTCAGCCTCTCACGTGGCTGGGACTACAGGCATGCACCACCACACCCAGCTAATTTTTGTATTTTTTGTAGAGTTGAGATATCACAATGTTGCCAGGCTGATCTGGAACTCCTGGGCTCTTGTGATCCACCCGCCTCAGCTTCCAAAGTGCTGGGATTACAGACAGTAGCCACTGCTCCCATCCCTTTGTTGCTCAGGCTGGTTTTAATTCCTGGGCTAAAGTGACCCACATTGGCCTCCCATAGTGCCGGGAATACAGCCATGAGCCACCATGCCTGGTCCGACTACTTTGAACACATCTGAAAAAGGAGCAGCCACAGAAAGAAATGTTATCTAAACTTAAGCACAGCCTCCTAAAAATACAGCTGCCATTGACCCATCCTCAGAGTTAGATGGACCTTAGCACCTGGAGGTACAAATTCAGCTGCCATTCATCTCCCTCTTGGGAGCTTCCAGCTAGGAAGGATACTGCCCATTAGCATCAGGATGAAAAAGCCCAATGGAAACCTTTATATTTTCCCACTGAAGCTCTAAAATTCTTCCCTTTAGTTAAGCTGGTATATAAACCCTTACCCATGGCTGTTCAGCAAACTACCCCTTGTAGAATTCTTCTATCTGAGTGTGAAATAAACTTTTCTCCTGTTAACCTGTCTGTTGTCAATTAATTGGCAGGCCCTCACTACTTTGACCTAAGTACTCAGTTTGTAGAGAAGAAGTTTCCTCCCAATAGAACTTCAGCTGGAAAAGATCAGAAGTGGGATTTTAAGCTAAATATTTGGGAGATAAAAAACAATAACGAGCAAACACTTTTGGGATCAAAAACGGTGGGTGAGGTAGGGAGAAGAGGCATGTGATCAGGCATCCCAAACACCACAGACATTTATGGGCAGGGCCATGTTGTTGACAGAGTCACTACAGCTTAAAACAAGAAGATTACATAAACTAAACAAAGCATGGATGGAATAGATGTCCATTTGCTTAGCAGTCTTCTTTAATTCACTGTACATTGCCTGAAGCATTAAAATTTTCCATCATACAAGGTGAAATGTAAAAGACAAAGCAATAGAAGGGCATGAGGTGATTTCCTGAAATACAACTTTAAAGTCTTGAAAATAATCAACCAGTTTCTTACTTAAGTGGGATGACTATAAGGATATGAATAGAATAGCAGGGCAGAATATATTTTAAATGCTTAGAGGATAAAAATTCACAGCCTTGCTGAATGAATACCCAAGAGGCAAGGACACTCTATAAGTTCAAATTCATCCAATCTAATTATCTGCCCTCTCTTACATTAAGGCCAAAAATGAATATTAACCATTTTTATTAACTATGACCCCCATTCATTAAATACTAAAACCTGCTAGATCAAATTTGGTGGTACGTATTTTGCAAATTATGCATAAAAGTTATGCAGATAAAGTTATAACATGATTAATAAATTGTATAAACTTCTATCATTTTTGCATCAAGTTGTGAAATTACATTCTTAATCACTGAAATTAAGAACTTCACAGTGTTATCTAATAGCCATAGTTGTAATCATTTGCACAGTCAGTGTAAGCTATACATTATTTATTTATTTATTTTATTGAAACAGAGTCACCCAGGCTGGAGTGCAGTGGTGCAATCTCCACTCACTGCAACCTCTGCCTCCCGGGTCCAGGCAATTCTCTTGCCTTAGTCTCCTGAGTAGCTGGGATTACAGGTGCCTGCCACCACACCCAGCTAATTTTTATATTTTTAGTAGAGACGAGGTTTCACCATGTTGGTCAGGCTGGTCTTGAACTCCTGTGCTTAGATGATCCACCCACGTCAGCCTCCCAAAGTGCTGGGATTGCAGGCATGAGGCACCTTCCCGGCCTAATTTTTGTATTTTTTTAGTAGAGATGAGGTTTCACCATGTTGGCCAGGCTGGTCTCAAACTCCTGACCTCAAGTGATCTGCCCACCTCGGCCTCCCAAAGTGCTGCAATTATAGGCATGAGCCACCGTGACTGGCCTACTAATCTTTAACGAATGGATATTGTTCCCAATTTGAAAACCAGTAGCATGAAGAATGAAGAAAGGTAAAGAATGCATTCTGAGTTTCTGACAGCCAAATGTTTTTCCTCTGAAATTCTATTTGGTTTGGTTTCATCTTTCTGAAATGTTTTCCTAACTGTCAAGTTTGGCTCATCTTCATATTGATTTTTCAGTTTCAAATAATCAGAAAATATTTTTAAAATATTTCTGGTTATCATAAAAATAAGTGTTGATAATTTGGCCTAATCATGAAGCTTCTAAACATTAACTCCTCTCTTAATTATTAAAGAAATAAAATAAAATGATTACATATGGTTTAGAGATGTCAACACAGGAGAGGAACTTAAATGTTTAAATACTGTAAAAGTTTTAGTCCTGATTCTGCCAATAACTTGTTATGTCACCTTATTCTGATCCTCAGTTATTTTCGTCAATCAAATGAGACTACGGAGCAGTTAAGGTTTCTCTGTATCCATGGATTCCCTCTCTATGGATTCAACCAACTGCAGATCAAAAATATTTGGGGAAAAAATGGATGGCTGCATATATACTAAACATGTACAGACTTTTTTCTCGTCACTATTCCCTAAATAATACAGCATAACAGCTATTTATATAACATTTATATTGTATTAGGTATTATAAGTAATCTAGAGATTATTTAAAGTATATGGGACCATTGTGGATTTTGGAATGATAGGGAGGCCCTGGAACTAATTCTCCACAGACAACCAAGGGATGACTGTACTAGGATTCTATTACACATCTTTCCAAATATTAGACAACCTAATGTGATTTTGTAAATGTTTGTATGTGATGTAGAGTAGTAGCTTTTAAAATAATACTTACATTTTGGCCCACTTATCTAGTTCTTCTTCAAGATATGTTTTAACCATTTTTGGTTGAAGACCAAGAGAATTTCCCAAGAAATAGATGGCATTTTCATCTTTATTCACTAATGATAAATCAACTGAAACAGAAGAAAAGTCAAAAAAAAAAAAGCTTTTTCGGTATGGTATTGTTAAGCCAATACAAATAATTAATATAATCAACTCTAAGAAGGATAAAAAGTAATTAAAAATTACTCCTAAGGATGACATCAGGTCCTCTAAAAAATAATTAACTTTTGCATTTACATTTTAAAATATAATTTAAACCTTAGAGGCTATTATGATGATCTCTCATATTTACTGCGCTCCATGGGGAAATCTAAATTAGCAACTACTTCCAATCATGAATAGCCAAAGCATTAGAAAAAAGTTAAAAACAAATGTTTTCAATTAGGAAATACATCAGCCCATCTAATTGTATAAGAAGATTACCAGGCCGGGCGCGGTGGCTCAAGCCTGTAATCCCAGCACTTTGGGAGGCCGAGACGGGCGGATCACGAGGTCAGGAGATCGAGACCATCCTGGCTAATACGGTGAAACCCTGTCTCTACTTAAAAATACAAAAAAAACTAGCCGGGCGACGAGGCGGGCGCCTGTAGTCCCAGCTACTCGGGAGGCTGAGGCAGGAGAATGGCGTAAACCCGGGAGGCGGAGCTTGCAGTGAGCTGAGATCCGGCTACTGCACTCCAGCCTGGGTGGCAGAGCGAGACTCCGTCTCAAAAAAAAAAAAAAAAAAGAAGAAGATTACCAGAATTTAGTCAAGTACTAACACTGTACTAATTTGTGTTGTAGAAATGGCAATTTTTTTCAAAAATGCAAAAAATTATTTATATAACTAAAGTAGATGTACTGGATTTATGTGTTTTTTTCATTCTATATCCATACACATGTACAGATAGTACTAACACGTGTATAGGCAAAGATTGCTCTCTATATCTACTTCTTATTCATACAAATCAAACTTTGGTGATTTTTATCCTGCAGCTTACCCACTGCAAACAAACCAATCCATGTACTTAAAACATAGTCCAGAAAGTCACAAGTTTATAATCACAGTTGTAAACTACTGAGTTTTATCTTATATCTTAGGGGTAAAAAGACTAAGCTTCTCGTTTATATTTCATTGGAATCATTAAGTACTATGTTGGTCTTTATTTCAGACTACTCAATTAAACCTTTAAAGACTTTTTAGAGACATACCATCTATTTCAACCTGATCCCTTTTATAGATATTGTTCTTCATTGGCATCTTTTAAGCCTGACCAATACAAGATATGCACATATTGTTTACACGTGTGCCAGAAGAGTCCTCTTGGTTAAGGTATCCGTTATTTCCTGGACCTAGGATTAGATATGCCTCCCCATTTCCCATCCTCAAGGTTATCATGTCAGCCAGGCACAGTGGCTCATGCCTGTAATCCAGGCACTTTTGGAGGCAAAATCGGGAGGATCACTTGAGCCCAGGAGCTCAAGACAAGCCTAGGCAACATAGACTCCATCTCTATTTAATTTATTTTTTTAAATAAAAGGTTATCACATCAATGGTTCTTGTCACATTGGACATTACTGATAATCTCCTTATAGCTTGAGTGCAAGTTTAATGCCTTTGGGATTATATCCACAGTTTTTATGGCTCCTATGCTTTCTCTATACAACCCTTAAGAACATGAGAGCTCTAGGTTCCTACATAGTTCCCAGTCCTTCAGTGCCAGCTGCTGACTCTTGCACAACTCAATGTCATTTGGATTCTGTTGGATATCTTGTTTAGTATTTAATGCTTATGAAGTGGGAGAAAATCCCCTTTCTGAAGCATTTATTGTATATACCTTTTTTTCCCAAAGGCAAGTCAGGATTAATGTACACCAGCCAACCTTGTTCTTCAGGATTATTTTCTGTCTCCTGTACTGACGACTTTTTTTTTAGCATATTGTGAGTTTAGTGCTATGCTAAAACATTTATTGTAGAAATTATGATATTATTACATTTTTCTTTGAAGTAGGTGTTGCCAATTAGAGCATACATTTTTTGCAGTTTCTTAATGGTCCTCTTGGTTTTCTCTCTCACTTCAATGGCCTTTTCACAAGGCCAAGGAGCTTACTAGAACTTTTCTTTTCAGAGTGAACTGCTTGATTAACATATGTCCTGTTAGTAGATCCCAAAATTTTGGTTAAGTCACAATGCTTCAAGACTGCAGTTCACTCTTTCTTTTATAGCCTTTGCTTCTTATTCCCTGGAAAGTCTTCCTCCATTGAATTTAGCCTGATCTTATTAGGGGGAGGAAAAGGAGGATAAGCTGTCTCAGTTTCTTCCTCTTAATCCATACTGTCCAGATCTACTCTGAGAAAACACTGAGAGGTGTCATGATCTGGGGATCCTGTGGGTTCATGTTCAGATCAGATCATTTGCTGCATTTGTTTTGTTAATACCCAGCAGGCAGGATATTTAACCAGTACCTTTGTTTTAAGCAAGGCCAGGCAAACTTTTTCTTTTTTTTTCTTTTTTTTTTTTTTTTTTTTTTTTTTTTGAGGCAGAGTCTCACTCTGTCGCCGGGGCTGGAGTGCAGTGGCCGGATCTCAGCTCACTGCAAGCTCCGCCTCCCGGGTTTACGCCATTCTCCTGCCTCAGCCTCCCGAGTAGCTGGGACTACAGGCGTCCGCCACTTCGCCCAGCTAGTTTTTGTATTTTTAGTAGAGACGGGGTTTCACCGTGTTAGCCAGGATGGTCTCGATCTCCTGACCTCGTGATCCGCCCGTCTCGGCCTCCCAAAGTGCTGGGATTACAGGCTTGAGCCACCGCGCCCGGCCCAGGCAAACTTTTTCTGTAAAAAGCCAGAAAATAAATATTTCAGGCTTTCCAGGCCATACGGTCTCTGCTGCAATTCTTCCTTTTTGTTATGGTTGGATAAAAAAAGCCATAGATAATTAAAAAACAAATGTGCCAGTCATCCTAAAAACTTTATTCCAAAAAGAAAGCAGAGATTTTTGAGCCTTGTCTGAGGGTCACACTTCAAATTCTGGCACAGATTGGTCATGTTAAAAGAGTTCATTGGTTCCCCCTGTCAGACAAGTCTCCACATTCAGCAAATCCTCCTTGAGCTGGGAGTACTTGCTTCATATAACAAGCCCACCCCTAGTTTGCTAGGGCTTCTAGAACTAAGGCTTCTGGGTAACTTAAACAGGAATTTATTGTCTTACAATTTTGCAGACTCTACGTCCAAAATCAAGTGTTGGCAAAGTTGATTCCTTTCAAGCACTGTGAGGGAAGAATACGTTCTAGGCCTTTCTGCTTGGCCTATAGATGGCCATCTCTTGTGTGCATGGCATTCTTCCAGTATGCCTGTGTGTTTCCCAATTTCCCCCTTTCATAAGAACATCACAATATATTGAATTAGGACCCGCTGTAATGATCTCACTTTAATTTGATTGTTTTTGTTAGGACAGCCTTAGGCACAGGTGGTTAGGCTGTCAACACATGAATTTTTAGGAAACATAATTCAACCCATAGCACTCTGCTTAAAGGTTCGCTTGACTTCAAACTTGTTTATGAGCTCAAGAATTTCAACTTTTAACAAGCAGGGCTTGCTCCAGTTAGTCCTTAAGTCAACAGTGTTAGAGCCATTCTTCTGGAACGCTCCTTTCTTGGAAAAGGCTACAGTATGATTACTGTAAAGCTCATGGTTCTGAAAACTCACTTGATTGCTTGAGGAGCATTTTAGTGCATCAAAAATGTCCACCACCATGACCCTTATGAGCTTACTCTTTTAGTTTATATGAAGCTTAACCTAGGAACTAGTTTCAAAATATCAATATCACTTCAGATTTAAATATTCTCCCCAGCCCTAGCTCATGCTTGACTTAAGTTCAGGAAACTGAAGTTTGGAACAAAGTAATGTGTCTATTAACAATTTATTTTCTTGTTCCTCACTGCTACTGCTTCTAAGTCCTCCAATGGAGTGGAAAAAGAAAGACAAGAAAACCTTAGTCCAGTTTTGGTGCTTTTTGGTTAGCTCTTTCCCTATAAAGTATTTTTTGTGAGTTCATTAAAATCTCCTTCCCACTGGAGACCTCCAGTCTCCAGTTTCCTGAAGTAGTTAATGCATACTTAAGCTGATGTCTCATGATCTGCTTGCTACCACCACTTCCCACTTCATACAACATATTTCTAGAATATTTATGCAAAAATTACCACAACCCAGCAAGCAGACTTCTCAGGTATGACCCTTTTGCAGTATGTTTTTGTTATAGGAGTTATTAAGAAATTATTTTAGGCAAATAGAGATGAAAAGGGGTCCTTGGGAAGTTTTTGTTTCTTTTAAAGCAGCTCCAGAAATATTTCTTGTCTAACAGGAAAGCCCCGGCTCTTAGC